>NC_056741.1:856018433-856035933 GCF_019279795.1 Protopterus annectens | reverse complement strand
GAAGTGAGCTTTCAGTGAAGTGGTCCTAGTAATTTCATTTTCAATCAAGTGAGTTTTCAATCAACCATAGTAGACCCACACATATATATATATATATATATATATATATATATATATATATATATATGTGTGTGTGTGTGTGTGTGTGTGTGTGTATGTGTGTATATGCAATATGGGTGCATACAGTTCGTTATTTATAATAAACTTAACATAGTAGAGTTAAGCATTATTAATGTATACATTCTAGTAAATGTTGCTTAATGTTTTACTTATTCACTGTCACACATTGGCTATGTGTTGCACATGCAATCTTTGTCAATGTCTTTATGGTGGTATTTTTTTTGTATTGCTAAGTGCACTTATTACTTGTTATTATTTTTGTCAATGTAGCTCGAATTGTAGCTGAACCAGGTCCTGGGACCAGTTCACTTTCCTGGTTACCAAAGTATAAATAAATATAAAATAAAAAAGAGGGGGGTGAACATGATAGAAATAATTAAGGAACTAGTAAAACACATGTTAATTCTGCATCATTCGTGAGAGAGAAAAAAAAACCTCCCCACTGAAGGCATTCGGAAGTGGAAGACAGACTTAGTTTGGAGTCCTACTACTTGTCACCTGTAAATGTACAGCAAGGACCATTTACTGCAGTGAGAGTTTTCACATCTCAGCATGAGAATGTGAAAGGTCTTTCAATTATTTTAGAAATACAAAATAATCCCTTTACAAAATCCTGCTATTTATATGCTTTCTTTTGCTGGAAGTAGTTAACAGCTATTTTATGAGGCAAATAAAAAACTAAAGGTAATGCTACTCAATGCCAGAAGTCTAAACCTCATGATGCACGCACTTGAGGCTCTCCACAGTATGGAGAAAATCGATGTCTGTGCAGTAACAGAAACCTGGTTCAAGGCTCCTGAGAGCACCCCAGCACTACCAGGTTATAACTCATACCATGCGTTTTGGCCCCAAAACTCAGACCGAAGCACAAAAGGAGGGGGAGTATCTATATTCATCAAAGATACCTACACCTCCAGGTTAGTGGTACTGCACGAAGCATTGGAAACCATCCATGTGCAACTAACAGCGGGCAAAACTGCCTTTCAGTTTGTAGCCTGCTACAGAACACCCTCCCTATTACAGGAACCCCACTTGGCATTCCTAAGAACACTAGAGAATATGAAGGTCTCTCCAAACACTATGTTATTGGGTGACTTCAACTACCTAAGCATTGACTGGGAAAACTACTCAAGCCCAAACACCCTCGCCCAACGGTTCCTTGAATTTATAAACTCTAACGCAATGGAACAACTGGTCACCACTCCCACAAGAGGGAACAACATATTGGACCTGGTCATCACCAGCATGGGGACTCTATGTTCCACACCAGAGGTAAACCCCTCATTGGTAAGATCAGACCATAAACAAATTTCCCTGGACATCCATATCTCGTCCCCACCCCCAGCCAAGGAAATCACTGTAAAGAATTTCTCAAAAGCCAACTTTGCATTTCTCAAGACTGAGGTGGAATCCTTCAAAGCCCCTGGGCCAGAGGATAATACAGTCCAATCCGCACAATCCTTTACAAATGCATTCTATGAGCACCTACAGGAATGAATGGATCGTGCTATCCCAAATAAAACCAAGACTCACTCCTCCAAAAACAGGAGACCGGTCTGGTGGATCTTGGCCATAAATAAGCTATACAACAGAAGGAGGAAGCTACTACATGACAGAGCAAAATCCCAAAAAGGGAAGGCATCTCTGATCAGTATTAGCAAGAAACTTCGATCCCTCATAAAATCATCAAAAGCCAGCTTCGAAAGAAAAATTTCCCTAGACACTAAAGATAGTCACAAGGCCTTCTTTAGTTATGTCAGAAACATGGGCGGAAACTCCCAGATATGCTCTGAATTGTTGCATAATGGTACAAAATATACTGAACCTACAGACATAGCCAACATCCTGGCAGACAGATTCAGCACAAACTCCCCCCCCTTCCCCCCCAAAGGAGCAAATGCCTATCCCAACTGAATGTAACCTCCCTGACATCACAGATGCATAGGTGAAAGCTGCCCTCTCCAAAGCAAAAAACACAGCATCTATGGGACCGGACGGTGTCCCAGGCTGTGTCTTACATGAGCTCCAAGAAGAACTGAACCCTCACATTAAGTCACTGTTCAAACTTAGCCTTACTACAGGATATGTACCCAAAGAATGGCATACAGCTACAGTGGTCGCACTCCACAAAGGTGGTGCCACAACGGACCCCGGAAACTATCGCCCCATAAGCCTGACTAGTCTGGTCTGTAAAGCTATGGAGCGTATTATCATGGAACTCATAAACAAAGACATTGGGAGCTTCCAGACACTGGACCCTACCCAATTTGGCTTTGTTAAGGGCAGATCTTGCCTCTTAAACCTAGTTGATTTCTTTGAAACAGTTATCAAAGCAATAGATGAGGGCAAGGTAGTCCACACAGCCTACCTGGACCTTGCAAAATTCTTCGACACAATACTCCATTCGGGCATCATAAATAAGCTTACCAGCTTAAATATCAACCCCTATATCACAAGATGGGTTGCAAACTGGCTCAGAGATGGAACCCACATGGTCAGAATCACATGTGCCATGTCCGAATCCAAACCAGTTACAAGTGGCATCCCACAGGGCTCAGTTCTGGGACCTCTCTTGTTCGGTATATACTTCTCTGAGGTTCAGGCTAACACGGGGGGATTATGGCTGACAAAGTTCACAGATGACTGCAAACTGGGGGCCATAATCGAATCTCCAGCTGACACAAGCATCCTCCAAAAGGGTCTCACAGAGACGGATGCTTGGTGCCAGAGCCACGGCCTCAAGCTAAATGCTAAAAAGTGCATAGTCATCCCCTTTGGGAAAAACAAGGTGCCCACAAATTACCACATAGGTGGTAATCCATTAAGTACGGAAGAAGTAATTAGAGATTTGGGGACCAACGTAGATAGTAATCTCTCCTTTGATAATCACATTGCCAAATTGGTTAGAAAGACCTTCTATGTAGCCCACCTTATCACAAAAGGGTTCACATCTAGATCAAGAGAGGTCATTGTGCCCCTCTACTCGTCACTCATCAGGCCCATAATTGAATACAATGCCCCTTTTGGGATGTACCTTACCCGACACCTGCAGCAACTGGAGAGACCCCAAAAGTACCTCGCCAAGAGGATCATGGGCTACAAACAGATGTCCTATGCAGCTCGACTAAAGAAACTCCAGCTCTACTTATTTGCTTTCCGCCTACTCAGAGGCTATGTATGCCTGACGAACAAGGCCATGTCAAACCCAGAATTAATGGACATGCTCCACCTCAAAAAATCCAAGTCCCTTAGAGCTGCACGCTCCAGGGACCTAAACCTCAGCACAAAAATAAATAGGACATGCTGGAGGGGCAGATTCATTTCCCAGAGGCTCCCCTCACTCTGGAATAGAATCCCAGTTCATGTTAGACATAGCCCCTCACTGACCCTCTTCAAACGAAATCTAGACGCGTGGATGGGAAATCGCAAATTCACCCCTGGGATCTTTTCTGTGTCCTTGCTAGACAGAGGCACAGTAAACTAATCTTAAAAGGGTACCTTCTGTGACCTACTTTACAGAGGCATGGTAGGCTAATCTAATAGGGAGGCGGAAACCAAATAGACTCTGGCTAGGCTTATAAATGCCCTAGGGCAGATAGCCAAGTATCTACCTATGAACCTATGAGAACAAGCTCTGGCAGACACATAAATGAGGCTCAGTCAGGGAAAACATTTAAGCAGCTCTGTTACAAAAGGTGTGTTTAGATGACATTGCTTCACAGTCCTGCTAATATATCTTAATGGCATGAGAAAACAACACCACTTCCTTATGTCTAGCATGACTCATTTAAAGAGGACTTGAAATGTATTCTGGGAAGAAGCAATGAAAGCAAGAAAACATGATCACATTGCCAAGGCAGGCCCCATAATCTGCCATTTTGAGGGAAACACATTAAAATTGTAAAATAAGCACTTTGAGTAATTTTGAGGCATTAAAATGGCTCAGAAAATAAAGACAGAATGAAAAAAAAACATGTTTTTTGAGTTCTGAGGTGGCGTTTTCCTTTAAGAAATGTTAAGCAGTTTATTTATTAAATAATGTAATTGTAAAACAGCAATAATAAAGTGTATTAGTATATCAGGATTTGCCTATGGTTGGCTTTGTTTAATCACTCAGGCTTCACTCTCATGATGAAACCACACCAACCATGGGTAAATCCTGATATAATCACACACAGTTGTGGATGGTTGCTTCAGTATACCATCAATTTTCAATATTTCCTCATCAATGCCTTTGGTAGCTACTTGACAAAAAGCAAATAAAGATGAATTCAGAGAAGCTGCTGACTCTGTTAATTATGTATTTGTACATATACATACACCATGCAGTACGCCTCATCTATTTGTTCTTATCTATACATCCACAGATGTAGAATCAACCAGCTGTAAAAGCTGCTATCATGTCAAATTCTGATTTACATGAACTGGCATCCCTTACCAATGTATCTTTACATAACTTTTATATTATATTATTTCTGAAACTTCTGTCACAGAGGCAACTGATCTGGCTTACTAGGATAAAATCTTGACTATGGCCCAGTTAACTCATGCTACACCAGCAGTGTCAGTTGTAGGTATCCACTGGAAATTGATAATCACAGAAATATTCTTGTTTACAAAACAAGCAGGGCCAGTTTATCACAAATACCAACTCCTTGGATGATACTGAGAAGGTGCAGGTAGTCAGGGCTGCAATGAACACCTCTGATCCTCCTCAGAATGACACTGCTGCTTCTGGCACTCTTAGTCTTAGCCCCCTTCATAAAATGAACCCAGGGAGTGCAGACTGGTCAGTAGAACAATTGGAAGGGGAAGCTCAATGGTAATAGGAACACAAGAGGACAAATAAACCTGTTTCTAATGTGTTCATTCTGTCCTCTATACGAAACTGTCTACTCAAGGCAGATTTTTAGATTTTAGAGAGTAAAACTGCTCATGTTTTGTTTAGAAGCTTATAGTTTTCAGATTACACTCTCAGTTAACACTTACATAAATATTTTGGAATTCAACTGTCAGTGATATTTTCTAAAAACCCTTAGTTTACAGTTCAATGGAAAAGTTGTTAAAAAAGTGTGGTCCAGTCCATTGGCTCTGTTTTTGTATTTATGCAGAATAATACCCAAAATGGCTGTGAACTTAATAAGTATTGAGGAATGTCAACTTGGGGACAACTAAAACAGGGGTGTTTTGAAGCAAGGTACCAGGAAATATATTTATTCTATACTGTTAAGGTAGTGTACTGTTACACCATGTTCAGTTATGCAGAATGGATGGTAATATATTGTGTGTGTGTGTGTGTGTGTGTGTGTGTGTGTGTGTGTGTGTGTGTGTGTGTGTGTGTGTGTGTGTGTGTGTGTGTGTGTGTGTATTATAGTCAGTGTTGCATTTGATTGTTGCATGTACAAATAAAGTTGTTTAGTAAACAAGGAAATATTTTGGAAATCTTGATACTTTTCTAAAAATATCTGTCATTTCTGGTTTCATAAAGCAAAGAATGAACATTAATATTACCTTAGCAAGGTCAGAGGCAAATCCATTGAGTTAGTTAGTAAAAGATCTTCCTGTTTGCCTCATCTCAGCTTTCAACCCACATTTCCATTTAGGCTGAAGAAAGTGGGATATCTTGCTATTCTGTTTTTACCCCACATTTTACTACAGGATAAAAGTATACATTTGTGTCAGGAGATGCTCACAGCTGTATCCTTGAGATTGACATTATTACATGCGTTCTACTGCAAGGTACCACTAATAAAGAAAGCCGTCATCCTTTCTTTGAGATTAATGGACTGGTGTTACATTGTATTTGATATTCATTTTACCATCCCTTGATCTTTACACACCAGACCTGGCAACATTTACATTTGAGAGGTTTTGATGTGTAGCCTTTAGAAAAACCCTTAGTAAATCACCTACATGGTTTCACTCTTGTGAACTAAGCACTATCTCAGCAAAGCTACACAATGTCCTTTTAGTGGTGTAGTAGCAACAGTTTACTTCAGTGGGCATTTCATTCCTGTTGTTTGAGAGATAAGTTCACAGAAGAGGATGTTGACAGTTTAGTTCTAATTAGTAAGAAAAGTTAAAATACTGAACACAAAATCTGTTTTATAAATAGTGTTACATCTTTGGTAGTTTTTTACCTTATCCAGATTTATAAACTGGGCTTTTTTTATAGAACTTCAAGAATGCAATAACTGCAAGTTTTCACTTTCAGGATACCTCTCACATTTAACTACTTAACAACCAATATTAGGAAGTTAGTAAGGGAATTCTGAAAATATTTATGCAGTGACTTTTAGCAGGAAATATAATGTGACTATTTGCAAAGAAAAGTTTTTGAATGGATTATGTAGTTTCTGATGATAGTAAAGTCCGAAAACAAATGTAGATAAGACCCAATCACAACTGGCACATCTTTTTGATTAATAAAGTTCTTAGAATTGGTAATTCTTAATCACAGTAGAAGTTAGTACTAAGAATTACGGCTCAGAGTTGTTAGTGAAACATGGTTTGATTTCTTTATCCTCCATTTGCCTACTGTATGGGGACTATGTTTTCTTTGTGTCTTATCTTACTTTCAGTGAATTGAAATTTAATGCTTAGTGTTTTCTGTGTGTGCGCATGTACGTGTGTGTGTGTGTGTGTGTGTGTGTGTGTGTGTGTGTGTGTGTGTGTGTGTGTGTGTGTGTGTGTGTGTGTGTGTGTTTGGCAAATTCAACACACACATGTTCTGAAATAAATGCAGAGGATCCCCCATGACTTCATTCTCAGATATTTGCAAACTACCGCATGTAATGTATATAGACTGCCATGCATCATTCTCTCTTTATGCTGTATTTTGCAGTTCTTCTGCTAAAACATTTATTTGTTACTAGCACTGACCTTTTTTTTTTTAATTTATTTTAATAAATTCTAGGAATACAGACCTGTGTTTCCCATAACAGCCCAAGGGACAACTAAGTCAACAAGACAGAATTTTTAAAACCTCACATCAATCAAGTAAGTTGCATTCTTGCAATTTAATTCTTTGTACAAAGTAAAAATGTGAGTAAAACTTCTTTCACAGGTACTTTAATCAAAAGATTTAGCTTTTTCAACTGTAGTGACTTCTACTTTACGACAAAAGTGTTAAATCATTTAATTAAAATACCTATGAAGGAGGTTTTACTCATGCCTTTATTCTATTTTTGTGTATTTTTACAAATGTGAGTAGTTTTGTGTTGTACACTGTTTCTCTTCTTACTTCTGTGCTGTGATATTTAGATTAGTGAACCGTGTAGTTAAAAAGGTTGTAAACAGATATTAGTTAGCGATTTTCTTGTAATAAAATTGCCATTAAGACAGTCATTGTAGCAGTGGAAACCTTACAATTTTTATGCTGTTGTTCTTGGTTGGTATATTTTGCTCTGTGCTTACTGTCATGATGCAGTCTCCCTGTGGATTGTCATGCCTGTCCAATTCTAACTGCAGAAATGAAAAGGACACATGCACCATCAAACCTACAGCATTTTTTAATATGCTCTTGACCCATCTACTGCACCCCAAAGCTGCAAAGGAAACTGTAGCAGTGAGCATTCTATCTTAGTAGACAAGTACATTTCTGACAGCTTTTCTTCTAAGTTGCTTTAAAGGCTACAGCAGTTTGAAACATCTTTACAAATTTCATGTGGGTGATGCCTGTGTACTTCTGTTAACTTAATGCGTCTTTGCTTATCTGACCTGAACTCCCAGATTAAGACTTCCATGATTTCTCACCGTTTTATTTTTGGTTGCATTCATATCCATTGTTGGCGATAAGGTAACCATTCAAGACAGTCACTAACAAACTGTATTCTTTTTCCATCCCTGAAACTATTATTTCTTCTAGAATGGAGTACAACAACCTTTGAATGAATGGTCATTGCCATTTTTAAGTAATTGAACATGTCGACTTCTTCAGCTTAATATCCCCAAACTTTCTTGGACTTTCTTTACAAAGTTGGTGTTATCCTGCGGTGAGCAAGAATGTATGTGGCTGCACAAAAACGTGTGATATGTCATATTTTACTTGCTATGAAACTGCATGAATGCAGCTGTAATGTATTCCCTCAGACATACTACACTATGCATAGTCATCTGGATTAAGCTTTTCTAAAAACAATCAACCTATTCTGGTGGTATAGGATACTGAATGCTAAAAGGACTGAGATTATAAAGAGGAATTGTATTAGGTATCATTCAGTTAATCAATTTGAATGAGTCACAAGCAACTCTAAGGTGGCTGTGCATAAGGCCCGAGAAGGACATTAAGGCGCTAAACACCCCTTCACACCAGAAATCCTTGATCATGTAGTGTTTTCTAAACACCATCGCAAAACCTTTAAATGTGATTCTGTACGTGGCAGACAGCCAACCATGGACCACAAGACAGGTGTAATATAACAGTATCTGGAACCTGCCAGTAAGGACTCTAGCTGCAGAATTCAGCACAATGTCCAGATGATCTCCATACACAATCATGTCGTCTTTGATGTTCCTTGACGTTGACTTATATTGGCAAATATAAGAAGCAAAGTGAAAAGGCAACAAAATAAGCATTGCTATACACAGAATGTAGCATCTAATAACAAACCTTTCCTTGACGGATGCCATATGTGATTTGAAACATAAGTATACACCCAGCTTATAATTAGCACAAGATTACTATGCAAATGTATCCATGCTGAAAATATGTGAAGGATAAAAACGAGCTTTTCGCCGAGTTTAATTAGCATGGATAAAAGTTCTTCCATCTGCTG
Source organism: Protopterus annectens (assembly GCF_019279795.1). Classification (NCBI taxonomy): domain Eukaryota; kingdom Metazoa; phylum Chordata; order Ceratodontiformes; family Protopteridae; genus Protopterus; species Protopterus annectens. The sequence goes on along the minus strand of NC_056741.1, from coordinate 856,027,036 downwards.
TACTGCATATAGAAACAACCTGTGCAAACACTAGCTACCATATCATCTGGGAATAACCCACGGTAGAGCTGTGTGGGTGGGTGGGTGGAGGAGAGTTCACGACTGCAGAAATGAAAGGAAAATGCCTTCTGGAGATTTTTTATCAATGAAGTTTTTCTGCTTTTGAAAAGTAGTGGATTCATAGTACTAGGAATTAATATTGTTTACTAATTAACTGAGTAATGCAAATGACTATCTATAATGTAGTCGGCAGCCATCTTACACAAAATCACTTATCTGAACAGACTGCATTCTTGTCAAAGGGGAATTACCTATAAGGAGTGAAATGTCAGTTTTTTTTATAGCAGGCTTTGTCTGAATGGATCGGGATTAAACTCAGAATATTTTTTTCAAAAAGAGCAATGTGTGCATGGAATGGTCTACATGAGAACACAGAGAACAAGCATAAATGAGTCCTTGGGGAAGGGAATGGTGAAGATACAGGCCTCTGATTAACTAGGCCTTGAAGTTTATTGACTAGATAAGTCAGTCTTGTTAGGCCATGAGGTTCTCATCTGTCATCAGTGTCTAAGCTTCTCTATGTGAACAAACCTTAACATGCTAATTAGCATGTCACAAACTTTAATAAATAACACTTTATTGTAATATATTAAACAGTATGTTTATTTGTATTCAGGGTTGCTTTACAAGATTTATGTCATCGGTGTAAAAACAATATATGTAGAAATCTTCTGAAAATACTTCTTTCTGCTGTGTTAACCTCCCAGTACCTTTGTTTCATGATGTTGTGAATTGTGATGATTTTTATGACAACATATGGTGGCATCACATTCAACATACTAGGAGGAGACTGACTGAAACATTAAACAAATCTCAGTGAATGATTTACTGGGAAATCTACATCCGATAGATAGCAAAAGCAGAATGTGAATAATACAGACATGTTTAACACATATTACTCTTTCTATCAAACTTTAGATACTGCTACTCTTACAGTGTAACACTGAAATATTATTTTTAAAGCCCACTTGTACTGATTAGGGCAATATTCATCTGTCTGTCTCTCATTTTTCTGGCAGCTGTTTGGTATCCAAACAATAGCTGCAAGGTGGAATAGCATGAAACATAATGCATGTACTGTTTATATTTGCCTGATGCAATATATGTGTGTGTGTGTGTGTGTGTGTGTGTGTGTGTGTGTGTGTGTGTGTGTGTGTGTGTGTGTGTGTGTGTGTAAATACACACACACACACACACACACATACATAGAATATATTGTGGATGCAATCAGTATATCAACAGGAAGCATTCCTGTATGGACTAGTAGATAAATCAGTGAGGTATAAAAAAGCACAACTATATAGTAAGGTTATGGATGGTGGGCAGTGTTAAGCCCCATTTCCTTCTGCCACACTGTAGAAGTTATTAAGATGTAATAAGAGAAAGTGAAAAGAATGTAGGAATACTATGCCAAATAAATAATTAAAAACATGGAATTTGGACATGTAACAGTAAGATTAGAGCTGGATATATGATAACGTAGCTACCTTATTATACCTGTCACTCTAGATGCAAGTACTATGTTGCAAAGTGTTTATAAGAAGTAGGTTTATTAAGTATAAACTGTCAAGGTAAGATATTAGTGGACACCTAATATACAAATGAGCTCAATTTATACATCTGAAGGAGAAAAGAAGTTGCTCTTATGTAAAAATAAGCAGAATGCATGAACTCCATGTCACAGTTGTTCACCATTCAAACAGTTCAGCATTTTTACAGGCAGTCTCTGCACTGGTATACCTTTTCCTGCTGCCAGGATGAAGTCCAGCATTAAATAAAAGATGTACTACAGGTTTAGAAAGTCAAATAATTTTCTTGATGTAAATTTAAATATAAATATTGAAAAGATAAGCTGAAGAAGCAATATCGTTGTACATAATAAGTGTCTCACTGTCACCAAACACACTTAGATTTATAAGAAGTGCATTTTGTTGTCCTCCACTTTTCCCAGTAGACTAATAACAATCCTAAAGGTGTCTGTGATACAGATTGAGTCATGTAGTGCCTGATAGCAGGATGGTAAGGACATCATATAAGTCAGCACACAAGTGCCACTGATGTCTCAGGCGTGCCATTGGAACTGTGACCCTGTTTCAGCAGGGCACATCTACAGAAAAGAGGTATAAGCAGGTGCTGGTACAGGTCCCTGTGCTTTTGGCATATAACAGTGACAAATGCACACCTCTCATGCATTCACAGCAGTATTCACTTGTCTGCATCTTTAAATATACATGAAGCACATCTGTAGATGTTGGAGAGATGTGGTAACAGAATGACATGGAGTATTCCCTCATGGGTGGACTTTCTAATGTAACATGGGCCACACATTGCCCAACAGTGTCACTATACATGTTGTTGTTGTCTTTTGGCTTTTCTCGGTTAGGGGTCGCCACAGCGGAACTCCGGTCCGCTAATGATTGGCAGTAGATTTTCACGAATGCCGAGGTGCCAGCTCAACATCCAACCTTCAACTAAGGCACGCCCATTTACGCTTGTCTTTTGAACGCCCATCCAACCATGGGGAGGACATGCAGGCTCCACACAGAAGGCACTCCCCGCACTCCAGCTGAGAATCGAATGGGAGAACCTCTTGCTGTGAGGTAACAACACTACTGCTGCACCACCGTGGCAATCATATGCATATATATTCAACTCTCATATGTGGAATGGCAGTTCTGACCATTCAGATACCTCAGCAAAGCCCTTTAATGAATCCTTGGAACCAGTTCATGTGTTTGCCTATAGAGCTATTTGAATTGCTATGTTCCTTGACTTAGACTATACCAGAACATTTATTTTTATTAAATGGAATATTTATTTGCTTAAAAGGCTAAGCATTTTGCAAATAAAACAATATAACAGTGAACTAATTAGTATCTCTAAAAAGATAATTGTGGAAAAAAATCAATATATAGTAATTAAAATAAATAAATAAATTTGAATACAGAAAGAACCAATAAGGAGATTTAAGCAAATGGCATTTAACAACACATTAGGGGATTTACACTAACACAGTATGAATGAATTTATGGATAAAAAAATACAAAAGCTGGCCAGAATTGCTGCATTTATTAAACAAAATAATAAAATACACTTTAATAATAGTATAAAGTAAATGTATAATACAACACATTAATGTAAAATTATGCATCTAATAAAGAATAAGCAAAATGCTTAAGTGTACTGAAATCAGCTAACATCTATAGCACAACAAATGAAGAATAAGAACAGAGAAAAGTATAATACTAGGGAAAAAATAAAGCAGGTAAAATCTAAAAAACTTTTTTTGCATGGGAATCTGGGTGATGTTATAAAACAATACCTCCCTGGGGAGTAGCAAGTCCCGCCTCAACCCCGCCCACCACCCAACACTCGTAATGTGTTTGAATAATAAATGAATAATTATGCTGATGTCTTCACCGACCACATGAATATTCATCTGGTATTTGGCATGTTAGCTCGAGAGGGCACAACAATTACTTAATGCTAAAGAAACAGCACTATAACTCCAAGTATTTTTTTTTTACGTTTTTTTGCACCCAACACCCCCCCCCCCCCCGCAAGTTAAATATACCAACTCCAAAATCGCAATACATTGAAGAAAATGGTATATTTCCCATTTGGCACTGTACCACAATCTCCATTCAAAACTTACATTGAACACCTGTAGCATTTAATTAATTGAACACTCACAAATTTACATGGGTGATTGACAGATATGTAAATCAACAACCAATAAATGCATGATGTCACTGTCAAAATCTGCATGGCAATCAATCATGCATCATTTGCATATGACATCACAGCAATTTGGCACATCAATTACACTAGGTACATCCACTTCTGTGCAGACCGACCGGGGGACAATAATGCCAGAATCTGTGCTTGCTGCACCTTTCAAATATGATGGTCATTATTTACTCCAACATGGCTTAATGTAGAGTAAGCAAATTCCAGAACCACACCAGCGTTAAAACAAGATATGATATTTTGCTATGTTCACAACCCTTCTGTTACTGTATCTGCAAAATGTAACTAGTAGCATTACAACACCTCTGACTTTGTAATAGCAACAGTCCACAATGTATCTTTACAAATTGGGGCTATTCAGAAAGATAAACTATGTAACACTAAAAGCACTGCCATCCCTACTCCAGTAGTTTAGGGGAACTAACTAGTGAACAGACACACACAAGAGCCACATGGAGCAAAAGTGCATTATTGACTCCTCTCCATGCCACTGAATTGGGCACCTAGAACAGATGGAACTACTGCACAACTGCCCCTCTTACAAAGCCACACTTTGTTACCTTACCGACATCTACAGAAACACAATTACACACAAACACACACTAGCATCCTGTGGAGCTAAACTGCCCAGCTGTTTCCATAGACAGCAATCAATGAATCCTTCAAAATAGCACACTCAATCCCCTGCGTAGTAGAGTTTGTCTTTGAATCACTGTACTATGAGATTTTAATCCTGGAGTAAGACTCTGGGTTGTAGAACATGCCTAATTTACATAAACCACACCCTCACTGCTGTGTTTGCACGAGGCATTGTCTAGTAGATCACGGCTGTGTTACTAGCTTTAGGCTTTGTAGCACTGGAGCACTACAGTAGTAGATCACTGCTGTGTTACTAGCTTTAGGCTTTGTAGCACTGGAGCACTACAGTAGTAGATCACTGCTGTGTTACTAGCTTTAGGCTTTGTAGCACTGGAGCACTACAGTAGTAGAGCACTGCTGTGTTACTGACTTTAGGCTTTGTAGCACTGGAGCACTACAGTAGTAGAGCACTGCTGTGTTACTGACTTTAGGCTTTGTAGCACTGGAGCACTACAGTAGTAGAGCACTGCTGTGTTACTGACTTTAGGCTTTGTAGCACTGGAGCACTACAGTAGTAGATCACTGTTGTTACTAGCTTTAGGCTTTGTAGCACTGGAGCACTACAGTAGTAGATCACTGCTGTGTTACTAGCTTCAGGCTTTGTAGCACTGGAGCACTACAGTAGTAGAGCACTGCTGTGTTACTGACTTTAGGCTTTGTAGTACTGGAGCACTACAGTAGTAGATCACTGTTGTTACTAGCTTTAGGCTTTGTAGCCCTAGAGCACTACAGTAGTAGAGCACTGCTGTGTTACTGACTTTAGGCTTTGTAGCACTGGAGCACTACAGTAGTAGATCACTGTTGTTACTAGCTTTAGGCTTTGTAGCCCTAGAGCACTACAGTAGTAGATCACGGCTGTGTTACTGACTTTAGGCTTTGTAGTACTGGAGCACTACAGTAGTAGATCACTGCTGTGTTACTGACTTTAGGTTTTGTAGCACTGGAGCACTACAGTAGTAGATCACTGCTGTGTTACTAGCTTTAGGCTTTGTAGCACTGGAGCACTACAGTAGTAGATCACTGTTGTTACTAGCTTTAGGCTTTGTAGCCCTAGAGCACTACAGTAGTCTTTGCATTACACCATCCCAGTTCACTGAGTAGCCCTGCTACAAACAGAGGTGCACACTGCACTGTGTGCTGTCTTTCTGAATACCCCACATTATAGGGACACAGTGTCCCGGATATTTAGTTTATGTAACTCATTAGCAAACCCATTTTTACAAATTGACTTTAGTCCTTTGGAGCTGTGTAAAACAGGGTAAATGGTTGTACATGTATTTGCATATGAAATACTCTCTCATACAACACTCAGAAATGTGACACATACCCTTAAATTTATGCACAGTCTAAGTCATGATCTGTCATTTGTAGTATTTGATATTCTTTGATGGAACACTTCAATGAAATTACCATTTTGCCTAAGATATATTTAGTACATTGATAGAGCTGGTATGGATGGTTTGTTTCCCACTTCAGCAGGACAGTCTTTTTAACAGTTTCTGTTTCATAGTTTTGAAGCACTATCCTGATGATGAAATAAGACTCAAAAAATCAACTATATCCTTCATACATTCCTGGCTTACCAAGATGTGCAGAGAAAATATTTAATGGAAGTGGAGTATCTCTGTAAAATAACAAATATCACAAAACTGGGACTCAACATAGTGTAACTAAAACATCTAAACACTGAAATAATACAAACATACAAGCTTGTAAATCTAAGTATCAGAGAACTGCTAAATGTCAGGGGGGCAGTTCCCCCTTCTACCTGAAACCCCAAACACCTCCCTTCTATAAACATAAGGTCTACAAGGTCATATATACTCAGAGAAAAGAAAAAACATAATAGTAAAAGATATTTACATTTTCTTTTGTCTCTGAGTCACTCAATTTCATAGACAGTAAAACAGCATACAGGACAACACAATTGCTAATGCAGTGAAGCTTTCACAATGCTTCCGTGTTGACAAAGCATTATTTGAAATCATAACGGTACTCATGCAGGTGTTTAATGTAAATCTGGATAAAGCAGGAATTGTCAAATCAGAATTCAGATGATCTTAATATGACTGACTACCTATCCCCCAAACATACACATATATTTCAAATAAACTCCATGGCTGTCACAGCTCATAGTTAAACATAGTTGCATGATTTATTTTTTTAAAAATATGCCTGCTCATTTATAACTTAATTTGGAAACTGCAGTCAGGTTCTCTGAATCAGTTTAATTTTTGCCATTTTTCATTTTATGAGTTATTTCAAACTTTCTCTTACTGTAATGTCTCTAATATATACACATGTAGATAGATTTTTGAAGTATGGCTTAAGAACACTATCACATTAACAAAATGTAGCATTTTAGATCTGAGGTCCAAAAATCATAAAGTCGATGTAGGATTAGTACCCAGAGTTTCAGATTTTAAGAAAAAATGATATCAAGTAATTCTTTGTGACAGAAAAGATAGTACGTGATGGGTTTGTTAGTCACATGTAAGCTAGAAACAATATCACCTTGTCTTGGACTACTAGTTCATTAGAGAAAGACAGAGTCCAGTGAATTTGTAGCGAGAGAATGTCAATCAATCTTATTTCACTCTTTCTGCCTCCTGCACAACAGTGGTCTGTTATGCTTATACCCAATACTGACAGTTTTCTTCTGTTTTGTTGCTCAGTGAAAATTATCGTTCTTCAAGAATCTGGCATAGTTGTAGTGCAACATGTACAAAATAAACATAAATCAGATATTTTGTAATGCAGGATCAAACTATGATGCTAGCAGGAATAGATTCACATGATTTAGCACTGGGGAAGTACTTTTACAGGGTAGTTGGTGATATTAGAAATTAACATACATGAAATGGCAGTCTTGGATTTTTTTTATTACATTAAGTTAAACAAGAGCAAATATATGGATCTTCGGTGTCTTTGTTGTCAAACTGCAACCCAGGTGAACCCCTAATGGTTGGAGGCTGTTTGACATATGGGAGATGGTTATTTAAATTCCATCAATATATACATCACTTCACTTCAGAAATAAAATTTCTTTAACCTTCAGTGACTCATGTCTGTGCCTTGTCTCCCAGATGCTTAAGAAGTCAAACTGAGAAAGCCAAGTGAACCAAAGTGAAACAAAGTGAGCAACACAGGATGCAACTTTGTGCAGTTGTGATTCTGTTCTTATTTACATTCTGTCAGATAGCATAAGGAAACATAATATGAAACAAGACGTTGGTGCATTCAGAACTAAGCAGTGCAAGTTTTAGGATCAGACATTGCTACAAATAATTGCAAGCATCACTAGGCTTTTCTTCATAGAAATTGTGATACTAAATTTAAATGTTTGACAATAATAGCTGCTCTTCCCAGAAATGAAAATTTTAACTATGTTTGATTTAGTTGTGACTAATAGAATTCTCTGTTCAGGGAGCACAGCTAGAAATGAATTAACAGCTATACAAAATAAATGCCTCAGAACACTAGTTGTCTCTGTTGTTATATGTAATCTGTTTTACCTTTTCGTTTGACTTTGACTTTATTAAATAAGCAAACTGACTTAGTCTCAACATCTTTTTTTTAAGGGAATAGGTTACAGAAGGATCATAAACCAGCAGTAAACTGTTATACAGAATGAACTGAGGCTAATGCATGATGGTTTAGTAGAGTAACATGCCTGCAGCAGGGATTTGTATCGAGAAAGGTTGACTTCTTTGGCTTTGTTTTTTTTTTTTTGTAACCAGATTCTCAAATACAAGCATTCCTGTCACATGCCTTCTGACCTACAATAACACACAGGACCCATTAAACCCCTTTAACATCTCCAGGTATGCATTGCATGTTGCCATGTCATGTTCACATTAATAACTGCAACACCATTAAGTATTTAATTTTAAAGTGGCATTGTCACCTCACAGTAAGACGTTGTCCTGTTCGATTCTCAGCTAGAGCGTCTTTTATGTGGAGACATGCGTGAATGGGCGTACCTTCATTGAAGGTTGTGCGTCAGAGCCAGCAATTCGGTACGTAAAAATCTACTGCCAATCATTAGTGGACTGGAATTCCGCTGTGGCAACCCCTAACCGGGAATAGCCAAAAGACACAACAACAACATGATAAACAGTATAACTTCATTGAGGCATGACTACTATATAATA
>NC_056741.1:855978433-856015933 GCF_019279795.1 Protopterus annectens | reverse complement strand
ATAGTTGGTATATTTATTTTAGGGTGGTGTGGGGTCCACAGCCCCTCACTTGAGTGGGTTTGATTTACTTTGGTTCGTTTATTTTGTCATGGTGGCCAAGTGGTGTGTTCCTCAGAGTAAAACTGCTGTTATCTGGGTTTTCATGAAACTAAGTTTTCAGCGAATTTGTATCAGGCATCTGATTTTTGGGTAAGTGAAAATTCAATAATACAAAGTAGATATAGATATATATATATATATATATATATATATATATATATATATATATACATATATATATATATATATATATATATATATTCATATATATGTATGGCATACAAGACACACCACTGTCATAACCGAAAATACGCCTGCACTTAAAAACATCATCAGCCCCTATAGTAACCTTAGGCCACTTCACTCATCTAACAGACTGCTGGTTCAAACATTCAAAACCAATAACTCATCTGGGGGCTACCTGTTTGCCAACTCTGTTGGCAAAACTTGGAACTCTCTTCCTGCCAGCCTTACTCTAGAATCCTCAATAACTCAATTCAAAAAAAGTCTCAAACAATATTTTAAAACACACTGTGGCTATGTCCTTGTTCTAATCCTAACTAAGTCCTTTTCTATAATTGTGTGCTGAACAGTACTTTATGCTGCATAAAATCTGTGCCATAATTGTTAGTCTATATACTTACATAACTTTAATAAGACAGATTGTATAACTTGCTTGATTGAACAGAGTCTGCAAACTGTATGTAACATGTATTACTGTATGTAACATGTATTGATTATATGAGTTTTCTGTATGTTTTGTTTGGAGCTTTTAATCCTGGGCCTCCACTGAAAATGGACATGTATCCAGTCGGACTAGCCCAGTCAACAAATGTAAAATAAATATATATATATATATATATATATATATATATATATATATATATATATATATATATGTACATATGGGTCCCTATCAGTTGATCAAGTTTTCAGAAACTTGAACTCCATATGGTAGAGAGTTTTTGAAAACTTGAAGCTTTTGAATGGAGATTGTGGTACAATGAGGATCGGGAAATTTACCCTATTATTCACTATAGTGTGATCTTGGAGTTGGTATATAATTTGCAGGGGTTGTGGGGGTTGCAGGGGGACTTGTTCCCCTGCAAAAAATGTAAAAAAGTTAGATTTTTTTTTTTTGATGATTGAGTTTTTGGAAACTTGATCATATGGCCTCACCAATATTTTTTTGAGTTTCCGAAAAATCGATCTTCTATATACATGTGTGTGTGTGTGTGTGTGTGTGTGTGTGTGTGTGTGGTACTCAAAATGGTCTAAACATCATAATATTGACAGTCAAAATATCAAAACACAAATATCTAAACACAAAATACCAACAAAAACTAAACACATCCAAAACCAATGTTTTTGCAAGGGGGCAAGCATCCCTGCGGCCCACCACACACCCTCTGCTAATTAGCTATATCAAATCCAAGGTTGCACAATAGTGGGAAAAGGCATATATCCTTCCCTTCTATAACATGAATTTTGACAATATTTTGCATCAATATTTTTATTGTTGATATTATGATGTTTCAATAATTTTGAGTGCATTTATATATATATATATATATATATATATATATATATATATATAGTTCCATTTTCAAATCTTGAAATACTGAAATATTGAATTTCAGTATCTGGAGATGAAAACAATAAAAGTTAAAATCCTGAAACACATCAATTTTCTCAGGGCAAGTAAACACTTAGTCAAAACTACAAAGTACAAACCATACCATCGGAAACCCACCTAGGTGGCAGGGGGCTACACCCCACACAGACTCTCAGCTATATATACCAACTCTGGGATTGTACTACAGTGGGGAAAAGGGCTTATCTCCCCACAATCGGCAAGTGTTTACTTGCCCTGGGAAAATTTACGTGTTTCGGGATTTTAACTTTCATTATTTACGTCTTGAGATACTGAAATTCAACATTTCTGTATTCTGAGATTTGAAAGTGGAACCATGTATATATAGACAGATTTATATATAAATACTTGGGTTACCACCACTTAATCTAACCCTCATTTAATTGACTGTCAAAAGACTACATAATGTTGACACTGCAAAATGCTGACACAGTAAAAATATCCAAACACAAAATACTGACAAAACAGAAGCGATACTAAAGAATATTTATGCACACCTGGGACAATGGAATCAGCAAGCATCAGTGTAATGACCTCATGACCTCCAAAATACATGAGGTTGGTGATTTGGGCCATATTTTAAAGGATGTTGCATGCAGCAGCATACTAATACCTGATGTAAAGTCTGTTAGGCATCACTCCAGTGACAGGACCTAACACATGTCACAAAAGGAAATGCTGCCAGCCCAGCTATCTGGAATTTTGTAAATTATTATATGTCATTTGTGAATATTAATATGATTTATATAGACGTGTGACAGAAGGAGTTGCTGCCAGAACAGCTATCTGGAATTTTAGTTGTATGTCATTTGTGAATATCAGCAGGATGCAATTGCTTGTGTTACCCCTATATTAGAACTGTATGTTGTCTGTATACCAAGCTGGTGGTACAGAGGTGTGTATGTAAAGTACTGAGCTTAAGGATGTGTCCACAGTGTACCCTATTGGGAAAGAACAGAAATGTACATAAACAATAGTACCTGTGTAAATGTATATGCTTTAACAGTGGGAACTAGAACATAGAGTTTTAACTTGCAAAACTTCAAGAAAATAGTTGAAATTTAACTTGTTTTATAATTTTGCTATAAAAGTTAGTTTCAATGCAGCAAGGAGACAGGATGTTTAGAACTAGGGAGCCTTCTGTATTGTATTGTAAGTGTTATACTGTTTTATGTCTTCTAGCAGCTGCAAACATCTAAAGGCTATGTATTTTCACAGAGAGATGCTAAATGCTGCATCAGTGGGGGTTGTTTGTGAGTCTGGGAACTGAAGTCAGGTGACAAAAACTGATGCCATCCTGCAAGTATCCCAGCAGCAGTATTTGAGATGTGAATGTAAGAACTTTCTGAGAGAGAGAAAGAGAGAGAGAGAGAGCATTTTGTATTTGTCTTTGACAATTCACCACCTCTGTACTTGCCTTTCTGTAAGCAAGTTAACTAGGGTACAGTCATTTCTCTTAGATTGAGTTAGGAATATAGTAAAGTATAGCTTAGATGTTTTCTGTATTTATTTGAGACTGTCCTGCAATGTTGTTTTAAACATTCCCTGTGATTTTGAACTCTGATATCACTGTACATATGTATTTAGTATTGTCTTGTTATTTTATTATTTATTATTAAATATATTTAGACCTTTCAATTCTGATGGTCTGTCAAGAGATATGTAAGCTCTTAGAGTACTTGCATATCTGTTTGGTGAGATTGTGCAGGCCACTCGTAATAGCCTGGTGCTTGGTCAAAACTGCCATTTGGATTTATAGTGACTATACATGGTAAGATTGGGCACCCTTTGCTAAGGGCCTTAAAGTAGCTGATAAGTAGTGGCTGTTGATGGTGGAAACTACCTTATAATCTGGGCAATAAGGGGCATAGCTAGTAAACCTGTGCCAGCCTTTCCTTTCCCAGATGTGTGTGTGTGTGTGTGTGTGTGTGTGTGTGTGTGTGTGTGTGTGTGTGTGTGTGTGTGTGTGTGTGTGTGTGTGTGTGTGTGTGCATGTGTGTAAGTATATAAATCAAATTTCAAAATGTGTGTGTGTGTCAGCTACTTGGGCAGGGACATGAAGCACTGGTTAGACAAAGAGGGCAATGGAGGTCTTGGTTTGGTCATTCAGCTGAAATCTCAACCCTATAGCTGTGCCAGTGGGGATTCTTATTGGAGATCTGGAGAAAGAGGGAGAAACCAGCCCCAGACTGACTGTGATCTCTGTGTGCTCTTAAGGGAAATTGCACTTTACTGTTTGTGTACCTGTCATCCTCCCAGTGTGTATGTCCCCCACTGTTGCCAGTTGTAAAGCTCAAGGCTCCTTGATTACTGGGGCAGTGCAGGGGTGTCACAACATGTATTACTATGTCAGCAATTAAAGAGACCTGCCACCACATTGGGAGTTAGAAAAACTATGAGTAGCAATGCAGAAAGATGGGTCATTATATTAAAAAAATATCTATCCCATCTTACTAACAGTAAGAACTTTGCTATTTGTGCTTTTAAAACTGTAATTAGAAGAGTTGACGAGCCTGTTATCTAGTATCACTAATATGTGTTGTTCCCCAGCATTATAATTGGTCATTTGCAGGAATGAAACTGAATCACACATTGACTAGGTTTATTAAACTAGTCTGGCACTTTGGTTGGAGGATTAAGGAGCTGTTAAGCTGTTTCCTGTGGTCAAATGGTGCAAGGTTTGATTCTCTTAGCTTCCATTTCCTCTGAGCAAGTCACTTAGCCAGACACTGCTCCTTGGCTGAGTCTGAAAAAATCCATGTAGATCAGTGTTCCATCCTGGAAAACAAATACAAATAAATAAATACATGAACAAATACTAGCAGATAAGAAAAACTCAAACTGCGTTCCAACTCTTTGAAGACATCGTGAAAATATTATTTAATGAGCAAAATTTCATGGATATAGAAGTACATATGCTAAAAGGATGACATAATATTGTCGGTTATAATGGTAAACGTTTAACTGGGCTTGTTCAGCATGTTACAAAACCACAGGCATCTGTTTTTATTCAGGGGGATCTTGGTGAGACACTGCTCCAGTATGAGACTTACTAGGGGAAAATGAGCAATTCATACAAAGAAAGGTAAAATACCATGACTGTACTTTGAAGGAACAGTGATTTTTAGGCCATGGTAAGGGATGCAGAAAACTAAAGTATGTTTATTGGTATTCATGTGTTTTAGATCTCACCTACCCATCTCATACTAATGTTAGGGAAAAGCAACTTGCGTTACCTTAGTGAACAGGCAGACAAGTTAAACTGACTACCTATTTTATTATACTCTTTAACCCTAGCCTACTTTTGCAAATCTAAACTATAAATGACTGTTTATTGCACACTTATGGGCCAACTGTTCTCTTCTCTTTATTAACTTACTAATTCATTATATTACCGTTTTTATTACCCAGTAAGTTATAAGCCAGTGACTTCTTTGAGTTTGGTTACATATCTGTCTTTAATTAAATGCAGATCTATAATGTAGCTTTTTTTTCTAGCTGCTCTGAACATTCATGAAACATTTCTTATCAACCTACTGTTCATTTATGCACCAGCATATATGGCCATTAAATATGATATTTTTCCCTGAACCACTTGAATGGTCTTTCTCAATCAATGGCCAGTCAGTTTTTCTGATATAAAATTTCCAGCCTGTAATGGATATAAAGCTTCTAGGGTACAGTTGAACTGTGCTTTTGTATTCTGAAACAGGATTGAGCAATGCCATTAGACATTATAGTTTGATAAGCAGTACACGTAAATATTCCTCGTGTTTTGAAATGTTTTTTCTTTTCATAATTATATAACCTAAAAAAAAGTAACCAGATATTCTGGCAGGTGAACAAGTCCCTTGTTTACATACATTTTTCTTAATTGAGATTTCTTATGGCTATATGACAATACTACTAAACTGCACATATAATTTTTGGAATGCTATACTTAAAGAAGGAAACCAGAGACAGCCTACATCATCACTGCTAAGACCCAGTACCACATCTTAGATCTCCTGTAACACTTGAAAAGTAAATGTGATTGTAATTAATTTCTTCAGGATCTAATGACTTCCCCATTGATTTAATGACATGTCAAGCAAGCAACAGATGGAATGAAAAACACCAGCTATGTCAACTGTGACTCAAAGCATGCATACTGCTAAAATGAAAGCAGTGCAGGCATGCAAATGGATATTGTTAGAGAATGTAGAGTTGTTGAATATCTCTTTATGAGCTGACTGGGGACACAGACCCACTTCCTCAATCATTATTGGTTCCCTTCTATACAAGTTTTGAAAGCTACATAATACTGTATGAAGTTTTATAGTCTTTTGAATATGCATTTATTTCATATGTAATGATGATCTCATACTTTACCAGAAAGGCTCATCCAGACTCTGCTACACTTTGCTGTGAAGGAAAGGTTAGTTTGCTGTTATTTTTTGTATTTCTGTATTGCCTTTCTATATTTTGAATACTGTAGTTTGTTTTCTTTATCTTGTGTTTTGCTTGCATTCTGTTTTAACAGCATATTAAAACTTCAAAAGAGACCACAGCTCTCTCTGTTCTGAGTCAGGTAGATACTACTGTCTTTCTAGTTGCCCGCCTCTTATGTTAATCTGACCATATATCTCATTTCTCTCTACTTTCACTGGCTTATGTGAGTAATCACAAAACCATCACTTTTGAAATCCCACCCCTTCAATTATTTAAATTTATTGGCCATCCTACAGTATTTCATAGTACCAAAATACAAAAGTAACCACCCCTTTCAGTCCATCTTGCTGTTTTAAAAATAGTAACTCTCCACTAAACCTTAACTTTTTAAACAGGTAAAACTCAAGTTACCTACTTTCATATCTAACTTCTCTAGTGCACACTGCAGAGTGCATTCTTTTCAATCTTACCTTTAAGCATCCCTGTTACTAGCACTTTCTCTAATACCTAAAAAGATCATCTCTACTTGACTCCAAGTAGAATTTTCTCTATCTGTTATACCTAGCACTTGCTCCTACAGTACTTATTACCTTGATACGGCACTCTTATAGATAGCACCCCAAAAAGGCAAACTCCCATTTCTCGGACACCCACATCCCGGAATCTCTTTTAAAGTTTTTGTCTAGTCCTTCTAGCATGTTGAGGGATCAGTTGCTAGTGTCCTCTCCTGCTCAGCTGGTGAACCTGGGAATATTGAGGCAATGTTACAATTGCCTCATGTACCTGAACAACCCTCTCCTCCTCCCACAAAACACAAATACATGCGAGAGATGCAACTATACGGCCAAACTGGAGGCTGAGCTCTCTCAACATAGGACTGGCAAGACCAGTCAGGAGGAGAAGGTTACCACACACACTATAGACCCAGTCTCACATAGTACCATCACAACCTCAAATCATACACATAAACACACAAAGACATACTTTCGGCTCTGATCAAAAATCTACCAAAACAGCAGAGGCCACCAAAGCAGACACCCAAACAACCACCACCTCAGAACACAACACCTGCAACACATAGACCTCACAGTCAGAGTGTCAAACAGTCACAGCCCTTAAGGCCAAACACAATGCCAGACACACTAGTCATTGGTGACTCCATAGTCAGACACACTGGCGTCCGCTCACCAGACTGAGTAAGGAGAAGGTCACAGTAAGCTGCCTGTCGGGCGCTAGAATCCGCCACATAACGCAAGCACTCAGGTCTCTCAACAGCAGGTACAAATCGACTCAGTCATTGTCCATGCTGGTGTAAGCGACCTGAGGCGTACCTCCTTGGACTACATGAAAAGAGACATTGAGGAGCTCTCTGATTATGTAGCCCAGGCAGGTATGACCCTGACCTTGAGCAGTATCCTACCTTCACCAAGAATGATGCCACAATACAGAGATAAGATGATCAGCTTTAACAATTGGCTTAAACTCTGGTGTCATTCAAAGGGGATCAATGTCTGTCTGCCTGGGATGACATGCTGGACAAGCCACGCTGCGTCGCGAGGGACGGCTTGCACCTGTCCACCCCGGGATTCCGGATTTTCGCAAAGGCTCTTGCCACCCCATAGTGCCTTTTTAGGCAAGGCTCAAATTCTAAACCTACCACCCTAGAACACAAAAAGGAAAAAACTAAGGGTAATGCTGCTCAATGCCAGAAGTCTAAATCTCAAAATGCACTTTTCGAGGCCCTTCTCAGTATGGAGAACATCGATGTCTGTGCAGTGACAGAAACCTGGTTCAAGGCTCCTGAGAGCACCCCAGCACTATCAGGTTTTACCTCTTATCATGCGTTCCGGCCCCAAAATCCGGACAATACCAAGAAAGGAGGGGGGGTATCCATATTCATCAAAGACACCCACACCTCAAGACTGGTGGCAACACACGATGCATCGGAGACCATCCAGGTGCAATTAACCATAGGCAAGACTGCTCTGCAAATTGTAGCATGTTACAGGCCACCCTCACAAACTCAGGAACCTCACATGGCCTTCCTGAAAACACTAGAGGGATAAATGTATCACCAAACACCATCATACTAGGTGACTTCAATTACCCTAATATAGACTGGGAACACTACTCAAGCCCAAACACCCTAGCCCAAAAGTTCCTGGAATTCATAAACTCAAATGCCATGGAACAACTAGTCACCATCCCCACAAGAGGAGAAAACATACTTGATCTTATCATCACGAACATGGGAGCACAATGTTCAACACCGGAAGTATACCCCTCACTGGTGAGATCAGATCACAAACTAATCTCGCTGGAGGTCCTCATCCCACCCCCACCTGAAATAAAAAAAGACCACAGTAAAGAACTTCTCGAAAGCCGACTTCACACTTCTAAAGACTAGTGTGGTCTCCTTTAAGGCCCCGAGCCGGCGGAAAACAGTACTCAAGCCGCTGAATCACTTACAAATGCCTTCTACCAGCACCTGCAGGACTGCATGGATAAGGCAATCCCAAGCAAAACAAAGACTCTTTGTACCAAAGGCAAGCGTCCAGTCTGGTGGACCCCAGCCATAAACAAACTCTACAACAAAAGGAGGAAGCTACTACAAGATAGAGCAAAATCCTTAAAAGGTAAGACACCCTTGATCACTATAAGTAAAAACTAAGAGCTCTCATAAAATCATCCAAAGCAAATTTTGAGAGAAAAATAGCTAAAGACTCAAAAGACAATCATAAGGCCTTCTTTAGCTATGTTAGAAACCTGGGAGGAAACTCCCAGATATGCTCAGAACTAGTTCAAAATGATGTGAAGATTACTGATCCTACAGACATTGCCAACATACTGGCTGACAGGTTCAGTGCAAACTTCTCCCCTCCCCAAAAGGAGAGATATCTATACCAAGCGATTGCAGCCCCCAAACATCTCCAACGCCCAAGTGAGAACTGCTCTCTCCAAAGCAAAAACACAGCATCCATGGGACCTGATGGTGTCCCGGCTGTGTGCTCCACGAACTCAACGAGGAATTAAACCCACAGCTAGGACAGCTGTTTAATCATAGTCTTACCTCTGGATACGCACCCAGGAGTGGCGCACTGCAACTGTGGTCCCACTTCACAAAGGCGGTGCCTCCACCGACCCTGGAAATTACCGCCCATTAGCTTGACAAGCCTTATCTGCAAAGCCATGGAGAGGATCATAATGGACCTCATAAATAAAGACATAGGGAATTTGCAGACTTTGGATCCATCCCAGTTTGGCTTTGTCAAAGGCAGATCATGCCTTCTAAACTTGGTTGACTTTTTGAAACAGTCACCAAAGCCATTGATGAGGAAAGGCAGTCCATACAGCCTACCTCGATCTGGCGAAGGCCTTGATACAATACCCCACTCGGGTATCATTGAAAAACTCATCAGCTTAAATGTTAACCCATACATCACAAGATGGGTTGCAAACTGGCTGAGTGACAGAACCCACAGGGTCAGAGTTGCTGGCGCCATGTCAGACTCAAAGCCTGTCACAAGTGGTGTACCACAGGGCTCAGTCCTGGGCCCACTCTTGTTTGGCATCTACTTTTCCAGTACAAGCAAACACAGGAGGGTTATGGCTGACAAAGTTTGCAGATGACTGCAAACTGGGCCATAGTAGAAAACACATCTGACACAGATATCCTTCAGAAGGGTCTCACAGAAACGGATAACTGGTGCCAGAGCCATGGCCTAAAGTTAAATGCCAAAAAATGCATAGTCATACCCTTTAGGAAAAACAAGGTTACCCCTAGCTACCAAATAGGTGGCAATCCACTGAGCACAGAAGAAGTTATCAGGGACCTGGGGACCCAGGTTGATAGTAGTCTGTCATTCGACACCCATGTAGCTAAAGTAGTTAGGAAGACCTTCTACATTGCCCACATTATCATGAAGGGATTCTCATCTAGATCAAGGGAGGTCATAGTCTCCCTATACTCATCACTCATCAGACCAATGATTGAGTACAATGCCCCATTCGGAATGTATCTGACCCGACACTTGCAGCAGCTGGAGAGGCCACAAAGTTCCTCACCAAAAGGATAAAGGGTCTCAAACATCTGTCCTATGCTGCCCGACTGAAAGAACTCCAGCTCTATTCAGTTGCTTACCGCTTGCTCAGAGGTGACCTTTGCCTAACATACAAGGCCATGTCAAACCCAGATTTGATGAATATGCTTCACCTCAAAAATCTAGATCCGTCAGAGCCACAAGGCGGAGACTTAAACCTCGACACGGCTATTAATAGGACGTGCTGGAGGGATAGATTCATCACCCAAAGACTCCCTATGCTGTGGAATAAAATCCCGGTATATGTGAGGCAGAGCACCTCGCTGGCCTTGTTCAAGAGAAATCTTGACCAATGGATGGGAGATCGCAGATATACCCCAGGGATTACCTCAGTGTCACTGCTCAACAGAGGCACAGCAAAATAATGGGTATAGTTCCCCATACTAAAGGGGTGGCGTAAGCCACAAAACTATGGGCTAGGCTTGTAAATGCCCTCGGGCAGATAGCCTAGTATGAACCTATGAACCTATGAACCTACTTATTTCAATAAACACGTATTAATCTATACGAGGTTGACCTGCCCCACCCCACCTGGTATAATCTTCAGTCCATCATTCTGTAATGCCTCTGCTCAGCTATTTAAAGCTTAGGTGTTTCTTGTCTTCTCTGTATTTCAGCTTCAAGTTATGCATCTCACATTCAGTGCAAAACGCGGTTTTGTTTAATGCTTTTTGCTTTTCTGCTCTTGTTCTGTTGCAGAGAGTGTTATAAGGAGAGATTCTATTTATGACCCCACAAGATCTTTCATATTGTTTGTAATTTAACACATATTTCAGGATGGAGGATGCCATGGTTTATTTTTCTTAGTTTGGCCCCAGTGACAGATGCAGAAATACAATAATTGCATTACCTCCATGTCAGATTCAATATCTTTATGTGACACTGAAATGTTTCTTCATGTAGGAGTATATCTACTTTATGCTGGTATCATATCAGTGTCTTATATTTGTTTCATATTATACCAGCATTGTTTATTTATTGTTTAGCATTACTAGTCTCTGCTTATTTACAAGTGTCTGCTTAAGTACTCCCTTTGTTTTTCTTTTTTTTGTTTTTTTAACTTGACAAATTTGAGATATGAGGAACCTGGGTTTGAAAAATGATCATAGGCATTGATCCTTTTTCCTTTCTGAGGAGACAGAGATAGTACCAACTTGCTTTAAATTCTTTTTAGTATGCAGGCAATTCTGTCGTAATGTTTCTTTTACCATGTTTTTTCACCATAACACATGATATTCTGCTTGCAATATTTCTTTCTATTCATTTAATAGTGACCATTTCGAGGGCTAATTTGGCTCAGGTAGTAAGAGCAGAGGAAGTCTGATTATTAAAATAAAAATTTAGTCTCAGGATGCAGTTATTATCCTCAATCACTTTTAGATAAATCTGTGTGTAGCAGCATTATTTATAAGTCACTCTTTCTCTTACTTGTGTGGTCCTGGAATTGTTGAAGTAACACTATGTGTAGATATACAACAACCAAAGTAGTGAAAAACAGGGATTCCAACCACAGTAACCACCAATAACAGTAGTCCAGTTTCAGAGTTGCTGATCCCTGGGCTTTGTTTTTAGTTCCTGTTACTGATCCATTGCCTTATTAGGAAGGAGGGAAGTTTCTTTGCTTACCAGTGGGAGTGGGAAGCACTGAGCGGCCTTTTTGTCCGATTTGGTGAAGTTTCAGCCAGAAACTAGTAGTCCATTGGTCGTTTTGGGCCAATTCCTAGCTCCCTTCAGCCCCCTGCTATAAAACACGCTAAACTGTACTGCTGATCTAACCAGCATATCCTATAACTGAAAAGTTCATCTCTACTTGATTCCCAAGTAGACTATTCTCTATCTGTAAAGCCTAGCACTTACTCCTACAGTACTTGCACCTTGATAAAGCACTCTTATTATAGATAGTACCCCACCAGCCCAAAACCCACTTCCCCGGAGTCCTTTGAAAGTTCTTTATCTACTACTTCTAGTATGTCGAGGGATCAGTTGCTAGTGTCCTCTCCAGCTCAACTGGTGAACCTGGGAATATTGAGGCAATGTTACAATTGCCTCATGTACCTGAACAATCCTCTCCTTCTCCCACAAAACACAAATACATGCGAGAGATGCAACTATACGGCCAAACTGGAGGCTGAGCTCTCTCAACATAGGACTGGCAAGACCAGACAGGAGGAGAAGGCAACCACACACAATACATACCCAGTCACACATGGTACCATCACAACTTCAAATCATACACATACTCACACAAAGACATACTCGGAGGCTCTGGTCAAAAATTTACCAAAACAGCAGAGGCCACCAAAGCAGACACCCAAACAACTACCACCTCACGACCCAACACATGCAACACATAGACCACACAGTCAGAGTGTCAAACAGTCACAGCCCTTAAGGCCAAACAAAATGCCAGACACACTTGTCATTGGTGATTCCATAGTCAGACACACTGATGTCCCGCTCACCAGACTGAGTAAGGAGAAGGTCACAGTAAGCTGCCTGTCGGGCGCTAGAATCCGCCACATAACGCAAGCACTCAGGTCTCTCAACAGCAGGTACAAGTGCGACTCAGTCATTGTCCACGCTGGTGTCAACGACCTGAGGCGTAGGTCCTTGGACTACATGAAAGGGATGTCGAGGAGCTCTCTGATTATGTAGCCCAGGCAGGTATGACCCTGACCTTGAGCAGTATCCTACCTTCACCTAGAATGATGCCACAATACAGTGATAAGATGATCAGCTTTAATAATTGGCTTAAATTCTGGTGTCATTCAAAGGGGATCCAATGTCTGTCTGCCTGGGATGACATGCTGGACAAGCCACGCTGCTTCGCAAGGGACGGCTTGCACCTGTCACCCTGGGCTTCCGGATATTGGCAAAGGCTCTTGCCACCCCATAGTGCCTTTTTAGGCAAGGCTCAAATTCTAAACCTACCACCCTAGAACACCAAAAGGAAAAAACTAAGGGTAATGCTGCTCAATGCCAGAAGTCTCAATCTCAAGATGCACGCACTCGAGGCCCTTCTCAATATGGAGAACATCGATGTCTGTGCTGTGACAGAAACCTGGTTCAAGGCTCCTGAGAGCACCCCAGCACTAACAGGTTTCACCTCATATCATCGTTCGGCCCCAAAATCCGGACAACACCAAGAAAGGAGGGGGCGTGTCCATATTCATAAAGGACACCCACACCTCAAGGTTGGTGGCAACGCACGATGCATCGGAGACCATCCAGGTGCAATTAACCATAGGCAAGACTGCTCTGCAATTTGTAGCATGTTACAGGCCACCCTCTCAAACTCAGGAACCTCACATGGCCTTCCTGAAAACATTGGAGGATAAATGTATCTCCAAACACCATCATACTAGGTGACTTCAACTACCCTAATATAGACTGGGAACACTACTCAAGCCCGAACACTCTAACCCAAAGATTCCTGGAGTTCATAAACTCAAATGCCATGGAACAACTAGTCACCATCCCCACAAGAGGTGAAAACATACTTGATCTCATCATCACGAACATGGGATCAAAATGTTCAACACCGAAGTATACCCCTCACTGGTGAGATCAGACCATAAACTGATCTCGCTGGAGGTCCTCATGCCGCCGCCACCTGAAACGAAAAAGACCACAGTGAAAAACTTCTCAAAAGCCGATTTCACACTTCTAAAAACTAGTGTGGTCTCCTTTAAGGCCCCTGAGCCAGTGGTAAACATTACTCAAACCGCTGAATCACTTACAAATGCCTTCTACCAGCACCTACAGGACTGCATGGATCAGGCAATCCCAAACAAAACTAAGACTCTCTGTACCAAAGGCAAGCATCCAGTCTGGTGGACCCCAGCCATAAACAAGCTCTACAACAAAAGGAGGAAGCTACTACAAGATAGAGCAAAATCCTTGAAAGGTAAGACACCTTTGATCATTATAAGTAAAAACTAAGAGCTCTCATAAAATCATCCAAGGCAAATTTTGAGAGAAAAATCGCCAAGGACTCTAAAGACAATCATAAGGCCTTCTTTAGCTATGTTAGAAACCTAGGAGGAAACTCCCAGATATGCTCAGAATTAGTTCAAAATGATGTGAAAATTACTGAACCTACTCACATTGCTAACATACTGGCTGACAGGTTCAGTGCAAACTTCTCCCCCTCCCCAAAAGGAGAGATATCTATTCCAGAGGATTGTAGCCCCCAAACATCTCCAACGCCCAGGTGAGAACTGCCCTCACTAAGGCAAAAACACAGCATCCATGGGACGGATGGTGTCCCCGGCTGTGTGCTTCATGAACTCAATGAGGAATTAAACCCACAGTTAGGACAGCTGTTTAATCTTAGCCTCACCTCAGGATACGTACCCAAGAAGTGGCGCACGGTGACTGTGGTCCCACTTCATAAGGCGGTGCCTCCACAGACCCTGGAAATTACCGCCCATTAGCTTGACAAGCCTTATCTGCAAAGCCATGGAGAGGATCATAATGGAACTCATAAATAAAGACATAGGGAACTTGCAGACTTTGGATCCAACCCAGTTTGGCTTTGTCAAAGGCAGATCCTGCCTCTTAAACTTGGTTGACTTTTTCGAGACAGTCACCAAGGCCATTGATGAGGAAAGGCAGTCCATACAGCCTACCTCGACCTGGCAAAGGCCTTGACACAATACCCCACTCAGGTATCATCGAAAAACTCATCAGCTTGAATGTAAACCCATACATCACAAGATGGGTTGCAAACTGGCTAAGCGACAGAACCCACAGGGTCAGAGTTGCTGGAGCCATGTCAGACTCAAAGCCTGTCACAAGTGGTGTCCCACAGGGCTCAGTCCTGGGTCCACTCTTGTTCGGAATCTACTTTTCTGAAGTACAAGCAAACACAGGAGGGTTATGGCTGACAAAGTTTGCAGATGACTGCAAACTGGGCCATAGTCGAAAACACATCTGACACAGATATCCTCCAGAAGGGCCTCACAGAAGCGGATAACTGGTGCCAGAGCCATGGCCTGAAGTTAAACGCCAAAAATGCATAGTCATACCCTTGGGAAAAACAAGGTTACCCCTAGCTACCATATAGGTGACAATCCACTGAGCACAGAAAAAGTCATCAGGGATCTGGGGACCCAAGTTGACAGTAGTCTTCGTTTGACACTCATGTTGCTAAAGTAGTTAGGAAAACCTTCTATATCGCCCACCTGATCATGAAGGGATTCACATCTAGATCAAGGGAGGTCATCGTCCCCTGTACTCATCACTCATTAGACCTATGATTGAGTACAATGCCCGTTCGAATGTATCTGACCAGACACCTGATGCAGCTTGAAAGGCCCCAAAAGTTCCTCACCAAAAGGATAAAGGGTCTCAAAAATATGTCTTATGCTGCCCGACTGAAAGAACTCCAGCTTTATTCAGTCTCATACCGCTTGCTCAGAGGTGACCTGTGCCTGACATATAAGGCCATGTCAAACCCAGATTTGATGAATATGCTTCACCTCAAAAATCTAGATCCCTCAGAACCACAAGGGCGGAGACTTAAACCTTGACACGGTTATAAATAGAGCATGCTGGAGGGACAGATTCATCACCCAGAGACTCCCTATGCTGTGGAACAAAATCCCGGTACATGTGAGGCAGAGCACCTCGCTGGCCTTGTTCAAGAGGAATCTTGACCAATGGATGGGAGATCGCAGATATACCCCAGGGATTACTTCAGTGTCACTGCTTGACAGAGGCACAGAAAAATGATAGGCATAGTTTTTATTCAAACTAAAGGGGTGGCGAAAGCCACATAACTATGGGCTAGGCTTATAAATGCCCTTGGGCAGATAGCCTAGTATGAACCTATGAACCTATGAACCTATGAAAACAGTCTGGAAGGAAGCACTCAGGTTCACAATTTCTTCAAGGTTTAATGGCACAAATAGTAAATAAGCAAAACACCAAAAACACGTTTTCGTTCACAAGAACTTCATCAGAATAATAAATTACATAGCAAAGGCCCATTAAGTAGTTCCCCTAATCAAAAAAATAACCAATAAAATGACAGTATGCAATTTAAACATTTAAAGAATTCCAAATGCTGCCACCTAGTGTCAAAATATACTAATTACACCCTAAAAACAATGAAAAATATAAAAGCCGTTCATGCAATCACTCATAAAATATCAATAAAATATCTCAGTAATGTGTTGATATAAACTTATTGAACAACTGAATATAATTAATAAAAGTATATATTTATACTTATGTAAAAACTATGCATATATTAAAAAAGTGTAAGTAAATGTATTTGTTTTCAAAGTAATTTATAGCTTGGCAGACCTGAGTTTTAGTAGAGGTGCTTTTGAGATGTTCTCATTTAACCCGAGTGTCCTGCTTGCATCTAGGGTAATCTGCCACAATAATTCCCTATACTCAAGGATAGTCTCCCATCCACCCCCCACCCCCCCACCCCCCACATCCTGAATAACAACCTCTAAAACAAAAAACTCAAACCTTGCCTTTGGGCAGTCCAAAGAATGTTTATACAGAGCATTTTTAACATTGCATTTCTTAACATCCTACATATGCTCATATATATGTTTTTTTAACTTTCTTTCAGTCTTGCCCACATAAAAGGCTTCACAGGTCTTGCACACAACTAAGCATACTAGCCCACTAGAGTTGCAATTACTAAAACTTTTACCATACACCCATTTGTTCCTACTTTTTAAAAATACCCAATCGGTGTTAGAAATAAAATTGCATTGTGTGCATGCTCCACATTTAAAAGTACATTTTCTCTTAGTGGTATGTGCAGGCTTCAGTTTACTCCCACCCTCCAAGAGGTCTTTCAAAATTTTTCCACTTTTATAACTGATCTTCAGGGGTCCCTTGTCAATACTTTTGAGATCCGTCAATGAGGTGAACCTATTCCATTCCTTTGTTATTGTGTCCACTACCAGTTTGGAGTCCAAATTAAAATGTAAGGTAAGAGCTTTAGAGTAAGCCGACAGATTGACTTCACTTAATACTTGTTGATTTGTATCCAGTCCTTTACCCAACAATGGGTGGTACCTAGTATGGCATAAATTACTTACATAGGTATGACTGTCTACCAATAAGTCCCTTGGATAACCCCTTTGAATAAATAAGCTTTCAATAAAGTCACACTCCAATGAAAAATCTGCATCTGGGAAGTCATTCTGGATACTCAAATTAGCTGACCTTTGTAAATGTTTTTTTTCTGTGTGAAAGGGTGGGCACTCGAACAATGAAGATAAGAATTTGAAAACTTGTCTTTACAAAATATTTTAGACTTAATGCCCTCCACAGTTTTAATTAGACTCACATCCAAAAAATCAAGTCTGTCCATGTTTATAGAACTGGTAAATTCCAAAAAGGGGGTAGTGGTGTCCAAATAGTTCAAAAATTTGTGTAGCTTCTCCACGGTGTAAATCCAAAAAATAGCTATATCATCTAAAAATCTCTGATAGTAGGACCAACAGTTACTATATACAGACTTTAAAACATATTTTTTCTCCCACCAAGCTAAAAATGTATTGGCGTATATGGGAGCACAATTTGCCCCCATGGCTACGCCCTTGATTTGATGAAAAAATCCCCCCCCCCATAAAAAATGAAATTGTTTTTTAATACCATTTTCATCAGTTGTAAAATGACTGACAATGGGTCTAAGTCCTGGGGTATAACAGTAAACAAGTCTTTAATATTAATCGTGACAAAAATAGTATTGTCAAAGTACTGGTCAGTTTTAATTCCCTTTAAAAATTCCCAGGAATCTTTTAAAATAGTCTTTTCTGTACCCCAAATTGACTTTAATTTTATGTCAAGAATTCTGCTATAGGTGCTGTCTTTGACCCATCATCCGAAACTGGATTTGACAAATGATCATAGGCAATGATCCCTTTTCCTTTCTGAGGAGACAGAAATAGTACCAACTTGCCTTAAAATCTTTTTAGTATGCAGGGAATGCTGTTGTAATGTTTCTTTTACCATGTTTTTTCACCATAACACATGATATTCTGCTTGCAATATTTCTTTCTATTCATTTAATAGTGACCATTTCAAGGGCTAATTTAGCTTAGGTAGTAAGAGCAGAGGAAGTCTGATTATTAAAATAAAAATTTAGTCTCAGGATACAGTTATTATCCTCAGTCACTGTTAGATAAATCTGTGTGTAGCAGCATTATTTATGTCACTCTTTCTCTTACCTGTGTGGTCCTGGAATTGTTGAAGTAACAGTATGTGCAGATATAACTACTCTGCCTACATGCTGCTGACTGGGAAGTAATAGAAAGAGTGAAGAAATGAGAGGGTGCATAGCAAGGTTATGTGACGCTAAACAAAGCACGCCCAGAAAAGAAAGGAATGCAGGTTTGATGGCAGCAAAATCACTCTCTTATAAATGGTTAACGTTGTTTGTTTCATGTATAAGATTTGGCAGTGTGAAGACAACAGCATTTAATCTCATTAGTCATATACACATTAAATACTACACATACAGAAGATAAAAGTCAGTCCAAAAGGCAATTCTGTCCTGTATTTCTCAAGTATGAGCAAATGCCCTTTAAACTCTTCTGAAGTTAGTAGGTACCATGTAGAATGCTTCATCTCTAGAATTTAATGCCATACATGCAGTGTTTCATTGGTGTCTGTATTCAGTAGTAGGAATGTATCTTTTTATGAAGAAACATGAGTTTTCATATCCATCAAAGTTTACATTACCCATAAAGTCTGTTTACTGAATTCCCTGCAGGTCCTATTTACTTAACAGTGTATTCCCCCACTGACTCCAAACCCTTACAAGAATAGCCTCATGACTGTCCAATACATTTCTGACTCTTTCACTGCCTGTGACAGTACTTCCTATTCAGGAGAATTAAACTTAGTATTCCTGTGACATAATATTTCCTTCTATCTCCCCAATGGGACTTTATATTCTCAAAATGTTAATTGCTCTTCTCTTGCATCTTGCTTTACAGAGTTTGTGCCCCCTTAGAATGTGTTATCTTGAGATAAAGTTTCTGTTTTTCTCCTGTCCCTGCAACGTTCCTCAGTACTATACATGCTAGTTTGATCGGTCTATCCCTGTACCTTTTATATGTCTTTTGATGTACACACTGTCACTTAATAGGTAAAGGTGTAACAGTAAAAAGCAAATCAATATGTGTGTCTCTCGAACTCTAAGGCCTCTGTATTTGAATCAGATATATTCAGTATCTTTTCTTTCACAAATGTGAAACGATGTTAAAAATACCAGCTTATGTTATCTTTTCTGGTTAAGGGTGTAAAAGCTACACAATTGTTTCACCTATCTGTACAGTCTTACTGTGTTGTAGCAAATGTCTTTTTTTATTTGTACAATGAAATGACACCTAAATGAGACCTGAAAAAGTAATCATATCAGTCAGACATCTTGTTTTCAGTTTGTGAGAAAAATGTCTACAGTAATTTTTTAACTGTACAGAGAGATCTGCTTCTCACATTCACACAAAAATATGAATTATTGCGTAGTCATTTGTACTTGAACATTTTTGTTGACATTTCTTCTGTATTTGGAAAAGCAAATTGATTATCTGGCTACCAATGATTCTAAAATTGCACTCAACCCTGTACAATAACTGGAATTCCTGGAGTCGGCATTTTGAGCTGTATCTCACTACAGGTGGACACTGGACACAGGGACAATCCAGAAAATATCCTATGTGCATGTTTCTTCATACTGTGGTTAGCCAAAGAATCTGTTAAAATAGTTAATGCATTTTCTCAAAAAGATGAAGAAAAGACAACTTGCCAGTATTAAAGAGTAAATTATATGAATACTACAATCCAAGGAAAATGTGTTTAATGGCAGAGTTTTGTGTTTCACCAGAAATCAAGATACCCAAAATAATACTGATATATATGTCACTGTATCTAGACACAGCACATGGATTGCAAATCTTAACAGCCATGTGACTCCTTAACCAGAGACAAAATAACCTGTGGTTAACAAGTGATCACATAAGAGGCAGATTGTCAGAAGAATCTGATTCAACACAAGAAAATGCCATAGTTGTAAACTGAACAAATGAATTGTCAAGTGTACAGTTAAAATTTATTACAGAGGAGTTGAAAGTATGCAAAATTATACTATATGTGGAAAGTGAAAATGAAGTTTGCAGACTGTAAAATTAATACAAATAAATGCAGGTAACAATGTGGTAGACATGATGGTGTCTATTAACAAAGAGAAGGAAGAGCCATACCCTACAAGTATGTTTCTGTCAAAGTCTGGATACCAGTGGGCCAGATCAAGTTAAGGTGTATCCCCAAAAATAAGGTATATAAGCACCTGTTTCAAGTCACAACTTTGCAAACACAGTTAAAATTGCCTAACATATTGGACAAAGATACATTTATGGGTGTGGCCATGATTAAAAAAATGCATATTGCTTAGATTGAAAATGTTGCTAAATGGTGCAGTTTATAGGCAAAATGTGCAGAATATGTCTTCTGGAAAAGCTCAGACAGCTTCTATAAAATATGTCACTGCAATCTGAATGCTTGCAAAAACATCCCACTCGAAAGTAGTAGTACTTATGCAAAACAGTACAGAGACTGTCAAATAATGTTTGTAATGCAGAAGCTTCAAAGAAAAAAAAAACTTTATTTCAGAATTTTAAGGAGAAAATACTTAATAGACTGAAAAAATGTAGAAAAATGTGTCTGTAGTGAGTGCATCATTGCAAATACAAAAGGATAAAAAGCACAGCTCTGAGGCAAAGGTGGTCAGGAACAAATGTACTGCAAATTTATTCTGATTTGTTTGATTTCATAGACAGAAGCTTGAAGACAGAGTATTGTATGAAACTTTCATCAGAAGCAGTGCCAATTACACATGATCTGTACAAAGTCCCATTAGCTCTTAATGACAAAGGGCACATAGTTTTTACACTTATGTTTTATGCAGTGCAATGCTGAATACTTTGCTGAAGTCTAAATAGGGCACTATTGCCACCGCTTTCTGATCTAACATCTTCAATAACTAGTGAAAGGACAGGACTACATTTCTTTAGTATTACTTTCCTGATGTGAATAAGTGCTGCCTTGAAAACTGTGCCCACAATCTTTCTAATATTTTACATTTATTTCAGTGGTTCCTTAAATTTCCCTACAACTGATAATAAAACTGATGGGTTTATAGCTGCCAGCCCTAGTACCATTCTCACTGCTGTAAAGTGAGAGCCCCATCACCAATTTCTGAGTCATCAAGAACCTCAACTTCCTTCCATGATTTAGTTAAAAGGGCACTTGGTGGTTTTACCTTCTCTCATCTCAGTTCTCTAAGAATTTCAAGGATAAATTGTTCTGAATTGCCTTGTGCACACTTACTTTTTCATTGTTTCACAGCCATTTTCTGTGTGAAACATTTAGGATAAACAACCAGCGGCAGCTGGTGACTTCAAATTGAAGGGGGGTTGCAGGAGACAGCTGAATGGGTGGGGTCAATGGGAATGGGGTGTGGCCAATTAGAAAGGGGAGGAGCTATGTTCAAAACCACAAAAAATGGAACTTTAATTAAATATGCTGCCCTAGGTGCCAAGCTATAATTATGAGACTCCAATCAAGACAAAATGAAGTGTAGAAGAAAAAAAATATTTCAATGCATTGGCTGCATGACAGCTTACTTAATATCTAGATGGAAACAAAAAGGTTGTGAGGCATGAATAAAAAAATACTTTTTAAATACATTATGGAATGCCAGTCAAAATCAAGTACAAGAAAAACAAGCAGCACTCATCTCAAACCACATCTCCTTGCACTGTAGTTCTAATTATAATTTATATTCAGCTTTATGAAAAGTACCAAGTAACATGCTGAAAGTAGCAATGATACCCCCATTTGAAAAAATGTTTCTTATCCAAAAAAGACCTGCTGCCTGACAAGCATCTACTTGTTTCATTGGAAAAACATGATCAAAGTAAAAAAATAACAGCAAACAAAAACAAGCTCAAGATAAATTGCTTAAAGGATTACTGCACAGGTTATGGACCACACATGATAGATTGGCATTCTGTTTAGTTTATGGGTAAAGTCTATTTGCATTAGACGAAAAGCGTGTAATATTTTAGCGTTTAAATAAATAGAGTGTTCTCAAGAGTTATAGCTCTAGCGGCGTTATTTACCTAGTTTATGGGTAAAGCCTGCAAAGATGACTGCAAGGCTCCAACAAAGGTAATGAGCTTCTTAAAATACTGTAATCCTGTCCTTTATTACAAATACTGTCATATGCATTTCAATACCCAAGGCTTATATGTTATCTAGTTATGCAAGTATTCTCTGCATGGTAACAGCAAAAAGGCTTTCAATGCTGGTAATTCTTTAACAGTAAGCTTACTTGCATCTTACAATCTCAGACAAGCTTACCTAATGGTCATGAAATCATTGCT
This sequence comes from Protopterus annectens, assembly GCF_019279795.1. Classification (NCBI taxonomy): domain Eukaryota; kingdom Metazoa; phylum Chordata; order Ceratodontiformes; family Protopteridae; genus Protopterus; species Protopterus annectens. The sequence continues at coordinate 855,993,284 of NC_056741.1, read as the reverse complement.
ACTTTAACATAGAGCAACAGGCACTTTCTGAATAAGAAGCATAATCAACAGTAAAAAAATATGACAGAAAACCAGAACATTCTGCAAAATCAAGCACAACAGATGAAAAACCAATGTAGTACTTGTGTCTACCTTGGATGGGGGGGGGGGTACTCTGCACACTTACACTGCATAACTGCTCCTTGCCTTGCTTGGACACATCCAGAGTCACTACATGTGGGAGTGGGGTGCAACAAGTATGTCACAACTTGAAATGTCTCTGGGTGACTGCAAAGACCCTGACATATTTGTCATTCCTCTCAACCACAGAGCAAGAAATCTGGATAAAGTCAGGCCCAAAATTAAGGATGATATTTAAATATTGTTCTTATAAACTTTCTAATAGAATAGTAGGTCTTGCATTAGTATGAATTTTCTGAAGGGTATGAAATCTGAAACTGAAATGTCTGTCATTATTTTCTTCTTCAATCTTTAATGATTTGCCACTAATTTGCCAGAAAACCACAATTTTATGAAATATTGACCAAAAATATGATGCAAAAATATAAAATAGCCACACAATACAGTTGGGAAACTGTCAAAGAATGGACACTTTTTAATATTAGCACTGTTAGCTTGAGCAGCTGACAAAATACACAAATCTGCATGCATTTCTGAAATAAAAGTAATCTATAACTCTGATTATCATGTTTTCTTCCAAAACTGACATATTGCAGAGGGATTAGAGGGAGAGCAACATTTTGAGCCAAAATCAGGGACAGTTGAAAGGTTTGGATATACCCAATTCTATAAAGTATTTTGCATGTACCTCTCAACCTGTTAACACAGGAAATCTGGACAAGGCCAAATATACTGGGGGAATATACAAACAGTACTAAAAATTGCTCTTGTATAAACTTAGTTGATAGAACAGGTCTTGCTTTAGCATGCATTTTTCTGAAGGTTATGAAGTCTGAAACTCAATGTCTGTCATTATTTAGTGACATAATTCCTAAATGATTTGCCAGAAAACCACAAATTTTATGTGGAACAAACCAAAAAGAAGAAGCAACAATCTATTTATTCTGAGAAAATCTGGACAGTTGAGAGGTATAGTTCAGCTGAGCCGGGGCTGTCTGAGTTTGCCACCCCCCCCCTCACAAAATCATGGTTGAATGGAGCCACCCCCTGCAGCCATTCCAATGTCCCATTACTTGGCTATTTCACCCCATTAACCATAAACACTGCAATGTGCATACTGCTTTACGTCTACGATGATTTGGATTTCACTTGAAAGTTTTATTTTGTATTTTACAGCACAAACACTAAAACATCTGCTAAACAAAGCAATGCAGTCTCACAATGAAAATAGACTTAGCATTAAAACTTCTCTGCCCTTGAAACTCACATTCATTGAAACAGCAGTGAAATCCACATTCAAAGAAAATACATTTGGGTAGTATAAAGATTAACTTTGGGCTGTTTTCAAATGATAGGCCCCTTGCACACAAAACATACATGTGTTGTGTGATACACCTTCCTAGACTGTATTAAATTATATTCCTTGTATAATACAGTACAGTTGTTAGAGGGTGTTTTAAATTTATTGTTTTGAACATTTTTTCAGTATACAATGAAACAAAATGCATGCACCAATATGACAAAACTGCCCAATTGAGAACATTTCCATCATACAAAAGTCTACTCAAACATACAATCCACCAGTATAAGTAAATATTCACAAGCTCTGCAGAAGTAAGTCATCTAAATAATTCCACATTAAAGAGATCTGCAAGTAATGAAGAGGTTGCTGCTAGCAAACAACTTTATATTCATGGTTTCATTGAAAAATAAAGTGTTTGTTGCCCCTGATGAATAAATTGCCTATATTGAATTAAAAAAATGATAAGCTAGTAATATTGCAATAGGAAATGGATGGAAAACTGATAACAGGTTCATAGTTATTATCTTCGTCAAAGAGGACATTCTCAGTACGGCAGCCTCCACCCCTTGTGGGAGTAGAACCCGCAGCCTTCTGCATCAAAAGCAAGTACACAACCTGTTGTGATATTAACAAGGCAAGCCATCTCGGCATAAGCAGCACTAAACTTCTCTTCCCCTGCAGCTCTCAGCTCCTTGTAAAATCTACTCAATACTCAACTGCATCTCTATTTCGCAGCACAAGAAATCAGGAAAAAGACAAAATTTTTTGGGGGGGGCGTCAAAAGCCCAAAAAACAGGGACACATTAAACATTGCTTGTATAATCTTGGAAAGTTGCTAGAATAAAATGCTGCCTTACCACCATACATTTTACTGCCCAGGTCCCTGTGCAAAACAGAACAGTCAGAGCAACATACCACTATGCCAAATCAGTTGCTTTGTGAAAGAGAGGAAGACTGAAACTTTAATGGCTATCATTTAGTGAATTCAGTTCTCACCATAGCTGTTAACCTCTTAGCACAAAACACCTGGACAAACCCAGTAATGAGGGAATACAGCCCTCAAACATATTCAGTGAATTCAGTTCCTCCCATAGCTGTCAACCTTAGCACAAGAAACCTGGACAAAGCCAATAATGGGGGAATACAGTCCCAAAAATAGGGACACATTTCAAATATTCATCTTATAAACTTAGAAAATTGCTAGAATAAAAGGTTTTGTGTTACTATGTATTTTCTGAAGAATATGAAGTCTGAAATTCAAATGCCTGTCAATTTTATTTATTTAACATTTGTTAACCAGGAAAGTCTGATGGAAAAAAAACAATTTTCAGCAGAGGCCCAGGGAGAAATACTGCAGACACATGTCTTTGTAAAACCCACACAAACACAGGGAGGAGATGCAGACTCCACACAGAAGGTACCCGAGTCAAGAATCAAGCTAGAAAATCTGTAGTTGTTAGGCAACAATGCTACCATCAAATATTTAAGGAGTTGGACATTCAGAAACCTGAAGTCTGAAATTCAAATGCCTGTCAATTTTATTTAACATTTGTTAACCAGGACAGTCTGACTCGGAACAAAAAACAATTTTCAGCAGAGGCCCAGGAAGAAATAATGCAGACACATGTCTTTGTAACATGGGAGGACACAAAAGCAAACCCACACATACACAGGGAGAGGATGCAGACCCCACACAAAAGGCACCCCAGCCAAGAATCAAACCTGAGGACCTATAGCTGTGAGGCAATAATGCTACCACTGCACCATCAAATATCTAAGTATTTAAATATTTTGAAACCACAGATATTATGAGGAACAGAACAAATCAAATATGAGGCAAAAATCTGCAAATTCTTTATAAATGGGGGTGGGTAGGGAATTCAGGCCATCGCCACCTGCATACAAGGTGCAGGGCTCATGCCTGAGGTATTCTCTACCACACCACCATGAGTTCTCTCTAGCCACCAGTTTATAGCAACTGGGGCACACACACACACACACACACACACACACACACACACACACACACACACACACACACACACACACACACACACACACCTCTGCCATTAAGCAACGCTCACCTTCATCTCTGCCGATGAGCAAACACATCCATTGAACAACCCTGTAATCGAGGTCTATGTTAGATATCCACCTTCATCGCCAAATCAACCCTGTAAATGTGCCAATGTACGTTAGCTGATTGTAATTGGTCCAGCGCACCTCATTAGCTGCTAAATGCACCTTGATTTGTCCAGCCTGCTGCTGCTGCAGTCCGGACTGCCTCCATTCTGTGATGTCACCACTGCACAGATTGCTGGGCATCTTGGGGCTCAGATGCCTTTCTCCCTATCTAGACTGCTGAGAAAGCAGTCTGAGAGTGTTCCCATCCCGTGTATCTAGAGTATGCGTGCATGCGCAGAGTACTTCTGGGAATTATGGTAATGTGTTTATTTTACTGTTTGTTTTTGTGTTTCTTTACTTTTATTTATTTTTGTTTTATAGGTGGGAGGGCTGCAGTCCTGCAGTCCTATAGCACGAGCCGCCCCTGCCTCCTTGGCTTGGTCATTGGCCGTTTCTTTAAAAATGCCATTTCAGAATGTTAAGTAAAATCATTTATTGAGCAGTTTTGTTTCTCACTATTGTTTTCTACTCGGCTTCAATCCATTTATTCAGGTTCTCTATCCATCTCTTAATCTTTCTTTGTTGCCTTATATTTATCAAACAATTACATTATAATTTGTTTATCTTCTTTCTGAAAAAACTAACTCTGTTTCCATTTGCTTGGGTCTTTATTGTTCTGAGTACCCGATGAGTATTCTTCTAGATACACAGATTAATTTCACATATAAAAAAAAAAAAAAAAAAAATTTTGTAACAACTGCTTTTTTAGTTCTTAGTAAGTTTTAACTGCTATTACTTTTTTAAATGTATGTTTGGTTTTCTATTCTTTTTGTTTTTTTTGGAGCTTTTCTTCCTGGGCCTCTACTGAAAATGGACATGTATCCAGCTAGACTAGCCCGGTCAACAAATGTAAAATAAAATTAAATAAATAAATAAATAAATATAAGAGTGCTGCTTTTGTGATTGTGCGATTGTTGTATCAGCATTGTTTTCCACTTGTAATCCTAATAACTATTCTCCATTTTACAGTGCAAAACCATGCTCCCTAACTCTTTGTTAAAAGGTTTTATTTTATTGCAATGCATTTGTTACCTGGATAGTCAGAATGGGCAGACAGATGCCCCTTTTCATTGGAGCCCTGAGGTGAAAAGCTCCACTGTAGTTACAAGTTAGACAGATAACATACAAGTATTTAAAACAATACATTACAGAAATATATGAACATGCAAAGAATTAATAAAGTATATATAGTAGCTAAACATGTTTACAAGATTGATATTTAGATATGCAGTATGTTTTCCAAGAAATATTAGGAGTTGTGGCAGTTAGAGTTGACAAAATGAGCTTGACAGAAGCTAATAAGAGGACAGGAGCATAGAGTAAAGAAAAGGACATAAATGAGTTTGACTAAAAAAAAAAAGTTTGAGTTGTTGGAAGTTATAGGCAGAGTCAGGGAAAGGCTTGGATGTGGAGCGTGAGCATGGCCATGTATCAGATAGATACAGCTTTAGCATATTTTTGGACGATGTATTTTCAGTTTGCCTAAGAGCTTGGGGTATAGAGTTCCAAATTTATGCAGTATAAGAGGAGGACAGTGTGAATCTTGGGGTTTTTTTGGACTTGCTTCAGTCAATAGTAGCTTGTCCATAGATAGTAGTGGTCTGGTGGGATTATACTGCTGGACCATACAAATTGTGAATGAGTTAGGGAGTGTCATAGCTCAAGGCGCAGAAGTTGTTCTAGAGGTACCCAGCAGTGAGTTGGGTAGCTATGGTTTGAGGCAAATTTGGCTATTTTGTTGTAATACTGGCCTAGTGAGGAGAGGAAGAAGGAAAGAAGATGCTGTGATTGTTCTGATCTTGTGAAGCGTGGTTTAATCTTGTAGTGGGACCCTAGTTTTTGGTGGGTTCTTATTATTGCCTGTTTTATGTGGTGGGGGAATTTCACACTGTCAGTGATGATGACTCCTAATAGTTTGGTGTTGGGTGCTACTTCTATTACAGTATTATTGGGAGAGGTGATGGCAAATTGCTGTTCATGGGAAGCTATTTGCTTTGGGGCAGAGAGGATACGTTTTGTTTTTCTGGGATTTAATAGTAATTGTGAGTCTGTTAGCCATGCCTCAATGGAGGTAAAGGATTCCTCCGTTAGATATTGCAGCTTTTCTACATTAATTGCAGAACAGATTAGTGTAAAGCCATCTGCAGACTGTATGATGGATACGTGCTTAGCTGCAGTGTGCAGATCATTGATGAAGATCTTGAACAGCAGAGGACCCAATATTGAGCCTATGCGAGACTCCACCCTTTACAGAGAGGAAGATAGAGATGTCAATTCCCCTTTGACTGGCTGCATCCTGATTGAGAGGCCGCTATGAAACCACGATAATGATGATGAGACTAGTTTAAATAATAGTTTCTGATGGGATATGGTGCCAAATGTCATGGACAGATCCAAGAATATTACTAAGATTGAGTCACCGTTATTCCTACTCTGGTTGACTGTAGTAATAATTACATTGCTGCAATACAGGCGGAAGCCACGCCGGACTGGGGTGAAAAGGTTGTTGTCTGTAATAAAGTTGAGGACTTGTGTATGAATACACTTCTGTAGTATCTTTGACAGAGGGGATAAAATGGCCATAGGCCTGTAGTTGGAAAGGTCATTGGATTCTCCTCTTTTATGCAGAGGTAAGATAGATGTCATTTGTTCCTGAAGTGTCGGAACACGTCCTTCCTTAATTGATCTATTTGTTAAGATTGGCACTGGGTAGGACAAGGCTTCTGCTGCTAGTTTCATGTATTCAGCTGGCATTATTTCCTGGGCCAGGGTTATTGGTTTGAGTTTAAGGAGTAGCGTCTTAATCATAGCAGTAGGTACTGCTTGAAGGTAAAGATCTTCTGGCTACTTTGTGGTCTTGGGGAGGGGGTCGTCCCCTTTTACAGATAAAGCCTAAGACAAAGAGATGTTCTGTTGTACCTGTACTGAATAAAAGGGAAAGGCATTGCAAAGAGTGACCTACCCTCACTCTACCTACATTAGAGCACCACCACTTAAATGAGTAGTTCCAATTCTCTGTCATTGTGAGATCTGAACCCTTGCCTACCCAGGTCTGTACTAATTGTTGAAGTCAAAGTGGCTGTGGAATTAATATATGCACCCTCAATGCAGGAAGATGAAAATTAGATAGTTGTGGAGGAACAGCGAGAGAGAGGAGAAAAAGATGGAGAGTAGAATCTGTGAGTGCCATGTTCCCTGACTGTGCCGATGCTCTATTTATGCACACATTTAGATGCCTGGTATTAGCTAATTAATTCACTCACCTTCTGCACTGATACAAATAACCTGAAAGTCTTACTCTATGATCTATGCAGCAGAAACTATAGCGCACTGTAAAAAGGTAGGGGAAATTGGGTGGGTGGATCATGAGGCACGGTCATTCACTACTAATACTAAAACTCATTGGCATGATACCTGTAGGGGAAATATGAGCTGATCCACTTAGACATGTAGCAACTGCAAACTGTTATTCTGTGTAACCTTGAAAAAGGGAATGTTAAAAAACCGTGTCATATGGAAAAGTATAGGCTAGCTGCTGGAGACAATGTAAAACCCATAAGATTATTTGGAGTGACAGTTTCTTTTATGTTCTTCTCACATGCTTTGCTTTATGAAACTAGCAAGGGAACACATACTGCATTTGAAACTGACTGCATCTACGTAGTGGAAGCACTTTAGCAGAAAGGGTAAAATCTCTCAAAGCATGAAAGTTCCCACAATGAAAACTGGTAGTGAATGATTTAAGGAACTGTTTTCTTTTTGTCTGATCTCATGCATTGATGCTTGAATATCAATAAAATTGGGCTTTTCCAGATGAGTAACAATTTATTATTGATAAGCAAAGGTTCTCCTTGTTTTCTGAAGCCTTGGGTGACAGTATATTCAGATCATGTATAATTATTTGCACTGAAACAAAAAGTAAAATATAACATAAATATCTATCTGTAATTTAAAAATAAATAAAAAACAAACTTTTAAAATGCATAAACAAAAGCAGTTTTTATCATTACATTTTTTAGACTGATGGTCCAATTGCAATGTATCAATATGTAAGTCATTATTTTAAATTATCTGTTTATAGGACCAGATAACAGTATAAAGTATAACATTGTGCTAGTCACATGTTGCCATTCTCACACTAATGTCATCAGTGTGTTCAATCTATATAGGCCAACAACCACTATTTTAGAAATAATGACAAGATATAAACACAAAAACAGATTAGCCCCCATCAGTAGTGAGTCAGATAAATATGTCACCATCTAGTCTGCACATTTAATGGACAGCAGCCATTTATTAGTCCTAACAGATCAGATAGGTCTCCTTTGTTTATTTATTTGATTTAGTTATTTAGTTATTTATTTTACACTTATTTAGAGGGAAAGTCTGACTTGGAAGGAGCCAATTTTCAGCGGAGGCCTGGGGAGACAGATGCATGTCTTTGTAACATGGGATGAAACCAGAGCACCCAGAGGAAACACACAGAAACACAAGGAGGACATGCAAACTCCACACAGAAGGCACCCCAGCTGAGAATCAAATTGGAGAACCTCTTGTTGTGAGTGAGGTTAACCACTGCACCACTCCACCATCCACTGAACCCAATAGACTGACATTGTTTTTGGATTTTTTTCCATTTGCAAAAGCTGAACTCTAAGAATCCACAGCTGTACACCATCCCTAAACTGAACATCTGACAGATGTACTTTCTGCTATATGGCCAGTACTAAATGCGGAATTCTTTTACTGGAATGGGCCTGTGCTGAACCTGTGGTACATGATTTTTTATAGGCCTAACCACAAACAGGATCTATGTCATGTTTGTTATGGATATGGCCTATTACTACAACCATGTTAAGTGATTTTCATGGAACTGTCCTGATATTATCCCTCTGGCTGGTGCATTTTAATGGAATCTGTCTAGTACTGTACTAGGGTAGTGCAGTATGGCCAAACACAATTATCTGATAATTGTGTTTGTCAACTTACATAATCAGATTTATCTAACCCAGAGATGAAGTGCCCCTTTCTGTGTAAAATCACCACAACCTGGAGAATTTTAGCTTTTTCCAGTATATGGTGACCTTAGGGCTGTAGGTAAGCTACAGTTCCTAAATGAGTATTATGTGAATGCTTGTCCTCTGAAGACAATGGATACGCACAGCTGTCGCTGATGAAACATTTTTTTAAAGGGAAGGGCAATAACATTTGTGAAACTTTATATCTGTACTTATACTGACAATTACATGTAGCAAGTGCCTTTGTGGGTTTGGTCTGACCCACATCTGAGCCTGCACTACCTGTAGTTTAAGGGGCTGCACATGCACTTTCCCCAGTCTGGCTAAATCATTAGACATTATATATCCCATAATGAAACCATACAGAAACACAGATCTAAAGGTAAAGAAATCCATAACAGAATGGGTCTACAACCTAACTACATGATAACAGACAACAGAACACAGCTAGAGGTCTCGTATCCTCAGCAGCCACTTGTCAGCAGGAGATTTCCTCAAGACTGTGTTCAGGGAACCACTTTTTTGGCATTTTTCTCAAAATTCAAAACAGACTCCAGTATCTGATCTTCACCAAATATCCGTATGGCTGCAAACTTGGGAGCATTGTCCTTAATGTAGATGATACCACATTTTTCTGAAAATTGTGTTTGCCAGCTCACAAATGGCACTTAAAATGGCGTTGCTTTCAGTGTCAAAAATGCATAGTAAAAGGCCTTGGAATTCTTGCAGATGATAAATTTTCATTTAATACAGCTGCTGTCATTCACAAAGCATACACAATTACCTGCCAGATCTGCCACGGAGTCAACAACCACGCCAGGGAGGTAACGTTTCTCCTACACATATCTCTTATCTGACCAGTAATAGAGTACTGTACTCTAGTCTGCAAACTATTCATACGTACACCTGGAAAAGGTACAAAAATCACTGCAAAAAGAATCAAAAGATTTTAATGACTGTCTTACAGTTAAACACTACTACAATTCTGCCATTGTTGTTAGAGATGGGACTGTATATGCAGGTTAAGGTTTAAATAATGACTAGGTAAGGGAAGAAATGTATTATTGCGCACGTGTGATGCTCCATGTAAAGTTTGTGTCTAAGTGTCTTGTGAAGTCTGTCCATTAGTTTTTGTAAGATATATGTACAGTTGGGGTTAGGGGCAGACACACATTTAGGATTAGACTTACTACATTCCTTTAACAAAAGCTCTTGCCCTAATAGTAGCACAATTCAGACAAAGCATGTCTCATGTCTGATGATACAGGTCATTTTGTTGTTCTTTTTCTTCTTCCTTTCTTTAACAGTTGCAAAACAAAAGTGTTTGTCTTCCTTTTATTATAGGTGTAGTTCAGAAATCGATGTCATGTGCATTGATGTTTTGTAATACACCATCCCTCTGGGTGCTAGTGATCTGGTCAAGGAGTTTTAGATTGACAGCTGCCTCGTCAGCTGGGTATCATCAACTAAGCAGCTGATCAACAAGTGTACATGATCACAGAAATCTTAGGACTGGAGGGACTGGGAAAATTTATCTTAACCTCATGCATTTGTGATATTGGACATTAGTATATAGAATTAGCAGGGGGTGTGGGGGGCACAGGGGGCTGCAAGGGGGTTTATTTATTTTTTTAAGAGAAAGATTACATGTGCCAAGGCTGTTTCTCTGGGCATGCATACCGCCATGACAGCGCTGGCATTTAAGATATTTTGATGTTGACTTTTTGCCTGTCGAGAGTGGGTGTTTTCACTTATTAGTGGTGCATATACATATATATATATATATATATATATATATATAGATATATATATATATAGATATATATATATATATATATATATAGATATATATATATATTATATATATATATATATTATATATATATATATATATATATATATATATATATATATATGTATATATATATGTATGAGTCTACTTCAAATTATGGAATACTTTTCAGTGATCTCACTTCATCACTTCTTATTATATCGAAATACCAGATCTATGAAAAGGAAACCCTGAGAAAGGAAACAATTGGCCACCATGGTGAACTTTGCCCTTACTCCAGTATAATGTGATCTCAGGGTTGGTCTAGTTAGTTAAGGGGCTGAGTGGGTGAAGCCCCCCTACTTGGAGGTTTTTTTGTTGTTTGTTGTTTTCTTCTGGTGGTTGAGTGGTTCCTTTCACAGGGTTTCTTTTTCATAGTTCTGGGAGTTTGATATAATAAGAGTCTTGGAGTGAGGTTCGCTGAAATGGGATTTGAAAAAATAAGTATTCGATAATTTGAAGTAAATATATATATATATACATGTATCTATGGAGAGAGAGAGAGAGATAAATATGTATGTGTGTCTGTGTATGTGCATATACATATAGATATATATATATATTTATATATATATATATATATATATATATATATATATATATATATATATATATATATATATATATATATATATATATAGATAGATATACACACACACACACACATATATATATATATATATATATGTGTGTGTGTGTGTGTGTGTGTGTGTGTGTGTGTGTGTGTGTGTGTGAGTGCACAGATATATATTCCATCTAATAAATATAATACATTTAAGAAGAACAAGGGAACTAATAAGACAGGTCCAGTTGCATGTGGAAAAGATTCTCTTTTTGAGACATGAAACAGAAAACTCATCCATTTAATAAGACAGTAATAGTAAGATAGGCGTACATATATCTTGAATAATGAGTACCAGCTTTACGGAAAATAAATCTTTCATTCTGTGTAAAAATGCTAGCAGCCACACTGTGAGATGAAGTCTTTGAAGGGAAGCGTAAAGAATTCTATTGTTTTGCTGTAGAAGCAGATCTTCCCTGAGGGGCAAACATAGGGACCATATTGTAGTCTCTCACAGAAGGAAAACCTGTGGCTGTCTTAACCAAAAAAGAGAGATTAGCAAGCTCTGTTTAAGGCTTCACAGAAGCCATAGAACTGAAAGTGATATAAAATCACAATGTCACTAATAGATTCTCAATGCTGTCTAGTGATAAATCATGTTGAAATCACAGTATTAACATGTCTATATTAACCTTGACAGCACACTTTATATAGAAACACCATTTACTGGTGCAGCTTAGGCAGGTTATTTTATTTAGCTGCAGATAAGTTGTGACTGCTGATAAAATAAGCTTGCATGGGGGCAGAGCCTAGATGGCCAACTGAGAGCAGTGAATTTTGAGAGCTCCATAAACTAGTATAATAATAATATGGGAAAATTTTATTATTTTCAAGTTTAAAACATCAGAAATCTATAGATAAACTACTAAACTACATAAATATAAATTTTGGTGGATATATACAAACATTTTCCTGTCAAGTAACTTGGAGATATAGTGAGTCACTGAATATGAGCCACTCAAGTAATTCTCCTCCAGATGCTACTTTGAAAAAAGAACTGCAATTGATGACATCTACCTTACAGGAAGTATAACTGAAGATGGGTGGCTTTAAAAATAACTTAGAAAACCTCAAATTAAATTCTCAAAAACAGACTGATACTCTTAAGGAACTCTTACAACACCATACAAAAATAACAAATATAGAGACTGCTCTAAATGACATTGAAGGGAGACTCAAAGAGGAAGAATTCCAAAAAGAATTTCTGCTTAAACAGAATACATGGCTGCTTCACAAAATAGATGACTTAGAAAACAGGCAAAGGAGAAACAACATAAGGATCTTTGGTCTGCCTGAAAATACTGAAGGTGAAAACATTATTCCATTCTTAACAACCTGGATTCCTGAATTTTTAGACTTGAAAGAGGGAATTTCATTTGGAATTGAAAGGGTGCATAGAGCACTGAAGAAACCTGCTTCTAACTCAACAAATAGTCCACCTAGATCCATAGTTATACATTTTCTTTCATTTCTGGACAAGGAACTAATATTAAAATCTGCTTGGAGAAAATCACCCTTAAAATACAATCAAAGTCTGATAAGGTTTGACAATGATTATTCTTCCATAATACTAAAACAAAGGAGAAAGGTCTGGCTAATAATAAAACTGTTGAAACAAAACAACATTAAAGCACTGCTGGCCTTTCCAGCCAAAATAAAAATACTTTTTGCCAATGAGATGAGAACCTTTAATGACTTAGAAGAAGCTACTATATTCATTACAAACAAAAATATAGCATATGTCCCAGAAGAAATGGAATGGATGGCCCCTACTCTTAAAAGAATAAAAGAAACAAATCATTGGACTGATGCTAGAAATAAGAAACAAAAAACTGATTCCAAATTAGCTGTCCCAAAAAAAATAACTCTTACAACTACATCTCTCAAAGTATCAACTGATATGGTACATCACTTGTCATCTGTTTTTATTTTAAAAAGAGAGTAATGATTTATTCAGAATGTTCAAATAGTCCAATAATTCTTCACCAACAAAGGTAGGTCAAGATGGGTCACTATTTGCATTATATATAAGCCAAACAAAGCAACATCTAATACAAACATAGAGGTTTCTATTCCCCTACTTGAACTCAGTGAATAGTTATCTTGTTCATTTTTCATTGATTTTACTTATAATAATTTAAGTAATTAATTAACTAATTCAACAAGTTACCATTCATCAGGGTTCAAACTCAAATGTAACAGATTAACATCATATATAATATCAGTAAAAGTAGAGTGTTTTGAAAAAAATGCTGTCATGGAGACTAATGCCTTCTTCAGTTAAAGTATGATTTAGAAATGTCATGTATATCCTGGTTAAATAATAGTAGCAAGCTCTTAGTACAAATGTCATTATTATTCTGCCTAAATATAGTTAATATCAATTATGACAGGTATCACAGCTTTGAGTGCTGTTTGATCAATCCTGATATGGTATGTATGGATTCAGCCATGTCTGGCAGCTAGTACAAATGTCATTGTTATTCTGTCTAAACATACTTAATATCAGTTATGCCAGGTATCATAGCTTTGAGTGCTGTTAAATTAAGCCCGACATGGTGTGTGTGTGGCTGCAGCTGTGTCTGGCAGCTGTTGTATGTTACTATTTTCATCTCTGGGAAGCTGTGGATTTCAGCTTGTGATCAAGATTTACTGATGTCTGTGTATTAGGAAGAGACATTTGGTGTTTTAGCCTGGATCCAGGGGAAGGGGGTGGATAAAACTGTGATGTGGGATATTTTGGAAGAGAATAGTTTGTTTATACATCAGCTGAGTAAGAGGTGGGAAGGCTGAAAAAATGTGTTATCTCTTGTTGTGGTGGCTTGTTGTGAGGTTTTTTTTTGTTTGTTTTTTGATCTGTCTGCTGTCTGTTCTTTTTCTGGCTGCTGACTCACTGAAAGGGAGGGAATTTAGGCTTGAAGGTGCAGTGAAGTGAAGCTTTGCTTCGGGTGCATCGCGAGCCTTTGGTATGCAGTACACGGACGCACTAACAGAAACAGATGCTCCCAGGTTGCTATGGTAACAGAGACAGAGTGACAATAATGCTTAACGGCTCTGAGGGGCCTCCGAGATGATTCTCAACAAGTTTTTGGTTTAAAAAAATATATAATAAAAAGGCTGTTTCAAACCACATGTACACATATTGATGGTCTTCCAACACTTTGTTTTTCTCATTAAGTTGATTCTTGATAAAAACAAAAAATAAGCACAATTTTATATATAAAATGTATTTTGGTCCAAACACATTAAGGACTTACATAAGAGTGGAAGTCTGAGCTATTGTGAAAGACCAAGAGTACTTGGTCTTGTGCAGTAGCCTTTGCAGTGGTCTGGGAGGTGAGCTTGCTCGGATGTGTTGGGCATATGGGGATAGCTGATTCTACGGGTGTTTGGGGTTGCTGAGAAGTGCTAGAGAGTCATCAGATTTCCTTTGTGGAAATATCTGTGGGAATGTGTGTTGAATGGTTCACTGGCAGAGTGGCCACTGCATGGAACAGGCTGGTAAAATAGAACAGGACAAATCTCGGATTAGATATTTTAAGAACAGCTTAGAAACACACCACATGAGCTAGTGAATGGTATTCTGGTAAAACTGGATAGGCATTGTTGCCTGTTGACTCTCAGTTTAATAACATGGGCTTGTGTATAATAACACTACTGTTTTAACTTGTCATAAATGACATACACTATATTGAACATCAAGGGGAAGCATGATGATTTTATCATGTAAGTAAATGTGCATAACAAGTCATATAATTGCTTTAACTTGAATT
>NC_056741.1:855916694-855977933 GCF_019279795.1 Protopterus annectens | reverse complement strand
TAATCGTATAGCTCAGTTTTTGTTCTGGATTGTGAAAGTAAGAGTGATAATCTGATGGACTTAGGTTTATCCATCAGATTAGGAATGAGTTTCATTCCATAGCTAGCGTGGCGGATCTTAGTTTTGTTAACATTTATTAATATAAATTGTTATTTCACAAAAACATTTTTAGTATGCCTGACCAAAACATTACTTTATTGGTAAATACTCAAAGTATAAAACTGATAATTTCCTTTAAAAGCTCAAACATATACTTTATAGTTATCAGAGGAAAATGTTTAATAGTCACAATAAAACAAAAAATACATAGTCTAAATAACCTAAGATGGATTTAACTTTATTATCTTAAATACTAATGGCTTAAACAATCCTAGCAAGAGATCAAATCTACTGAAATATTTATAACTGAACAAAGCACAGATTGTCTTCCTTCAAGAAACTCATTTCAAAACAAATAATTACAAATGGAATCCTAAGGAATATATGATATTGGCACAATCTACATGTAAGACAAAGACAAAAGGGGTAACAATTTTATGGAAAATAAATGTGCTTAACCCAGAAATCATTTATAAGTATAAAGATAAAGAAGGCCTTATGGCATTAGTAATAATGGCATTAGTAATAATTAGTAATAATTAAATATACAAATTGTTTGTGTAGGCTGTGATAGCCGATTTATAGCATTTATAAGTGTTTACTGTATCTGTTCTGCTTGTCTCTTGAAAAAAAAAAAAAAACCAAAAAATATCTCTTGTTTTCCCGCCTTGCTAAGCTAGATTAGTCCAGTTTCAGAGCTTGCTGATCCCTGGACTTTGTTTGCAGTTCCTGTTACTGATTCTTTAACTAATTTGGAAAGGAGGAAGTTCCTTTGCTATCCAGTGGGAGTGGGAAGCATTGAGCTGCCTGTTGGTCCAGTTTTGTGAGGTTTCAGCCAGCAACTTGTAGTTTATTGGTCGATTTGGGCCAGTTCCTAGCTTCTTTCAGCCCCCTGATATAAAAAACGCACTAGGGCAGCGCCGGTTAAGCAGATTTAAACTATTAGGGCTACCTAAATTACACTCTTCAAATTTTCCCTTAAAACTACCTTCCTCGAACTATACTACTGATCTAATCAGCATATCCTATAACTAAAAAGATCATCTCTACTTGACTCCAAGTAGACTATTCTCTATCTGTTAAACCTAGCACTTGCTCCTACAGTACTTATTACCTTGATACGGCACTCTTGTCATAGATAGTACCCCAAAAAGGCAAACCCCCATTTCTGTCACCCACGTCCCCCGGAATCTTTTTCAAAGTTTTTGTCTATTCCTTCTAGCATGTCGACGGATCAGTTGCTAGTGTCCTCTCCTGCTCAGCTGGTGAACCTGGGAATTTTGAGGCAATGTTACAATTGCCTCATGTACACAGACAACCCTCTCCTCCTCCCACAAAACACAAATACATGCGAGAGATGCAACTATACGGCCAAACTGGAGGCTGAGCTCTCTCAACATAGGACTGGCAAGACCAGTCAGGAGGAGAAGGTTACCACACACACTATAGACCCAGTCTCACATAGTACCATCACAACCTCAAATCATACACATAAACACACAAAGACATACTGGAGGCTCTGAACAAAATCTACCAAAACAGCAGAGGCCACCTAAGCAGACACCCAAACAACCACCACCTCAGAACACAGCACCTGCAACACATAGACCTCACAGTCAGAGTGTCAAACAGTCACAGCCCTTAAGGCCAAACACAATGCCAGACACACTAGTCATTGGTGACTCCATAGTCAGACACACTGACGTTCCGCTCACCAGACTGAGTAAGGAGAAGGTCACAGTAAGCTGCCTGTCGGGCTAGAATCCGCCACATAGCAAGCACTCAGGTCTCTCAACAGCAGGTACAAATATGACTCAGTCATTGTCCATGCTGGTGTGAACGACCTGAGACGTACCTCCTTGGACTACATGAAAAGAGACATTGAGGAGCTCTCTGATTGTGTAGCCCAGGCAGGTATGACCCTGACCTTGAGCAGTATCCTACCTTCACCAAGAATGATGCTACAATACAGAGATAAGATGATCAGCTTTAACAATTGGCTTAACCACTGGTGTCATTCAAAGGGGATCCAGTGTCTGTCTGCCTGGGATGACATGCTGGACAAGCCACGCTGCTTGCAAGGGCGGCTTGCACCTGTCACCCCTGGGATTCGGATATTGGCAAAGGCTCTTGCCACCCCATAGTGCCTTTTTAGGCAAGGCTCAAATTCTAAACCTACCACCCTAGAACACAAAAAGGCAAAAAACTAAGGGTAATGCTGCTCAATGCCAGAAGTCTAAATCTCAAAATGCACGCACTCGAGGCCCTTCTCAATATGGAGAACATCGATGTCTGTGCTGTGACAGAAACCTGGTTCAAGGCTCCTGAGAGCACCCCAGCACTATCAGGTTTTACCTCATATCATGCGTTCCGGCCCCAAAATCCGGACAATACCAAGAAAGGAGGGGGTATCCATATTCATCAAGGACACCCACACCTCAAGACTGGTGGCAACGCACGATGCATCGGAGACCATCCAGGTGCAATTAACCATAGGCAAGACTGCTCTGCAAATTGTAGCATGTTACAGGCCACCCTCACAAACTCAGGAACCTCACATGGCCTTCCTGAAAACACTAGAGGGGATAAATGTATCACCAAACACCATCATACTAGGTGACTTCAATTACCCTAATATAGACTGGGAACACTACTCAAGCCCAAACACCCTAGCCCAAAAGTTCCTGGAATTCATAAACTCAAATGCCATGGAACAACTAGTCACCATCCCACAAGAGGAGATAACATACTTGATCTCATCATCACGAACATGGGAGCACAATGTTCAACACCGAAGTATACCCCTCACTGGTGAGCTCAGATCACAAACTAATATCGCTGAAGGTCCACATCCCACCCCACCTGAAATAAAAAGACCACAGTAAAAACTTCTCGAAGCCGACTACACACTTCTAAAGACTAGTGTGGTCTCCTTTAAGGCCCCGAGCCGTGGAAAACAGTACTCAAGCGCTGTATCACTCACAAATGCCTTCTACCAGCACCTGCAGGACTGCATGGATAAGGCAATCCCAAGCAAAACAAAGACTCTCTGTACCAAAGGCAAGCGTCCACTCTGGTGGACCCCAGCCATAAACAAACTCTACAACAAAAGGAGAAAGCTACTACAAGATAGAGCAAAATCCTTAAAAGGTAAGACACCCTTGATCACTATAAGTAAAAACTAAGAGCCCTCATAAAATCATCCAAAGCAAATTTTGAGAGAAAAATAGCTAAAGACTCAAAAGACAATCATAAGGCATTCTTTAGCTATGTTAGAAACCTGGGAGGAAACTCCCAGATATGCTCAGAACTAGTCAAAATGATGTGAAGATTACTGATCCTACAGACATTGCCAACATACTGGCTGACAGGTTCAGTGCAAACTTCTCCCCTCCCCAAAGGAGAGATATCTATACCAAACGATTGCAGCCCCCCAAACATCTCCAACCCCCAACTTAAAACTGCTTTCTCCCAAGCAAAAACACAGCATCCATGGGACCCGACGGTGTCCCGGCTGTGTGCTCCACGAACTCAATGAGGAATTAAACCCACAACTAGGACAGCTATTTAATCAAAGTCTTACCTCTGGATATGTACCCAGGAGTGGGGCACTGCAACTGTGGTCCCACTTCACAAAGGCGGTGCTTCCACCGACCCTGGAAATTACCGGCCTATTAGCTTGACAAGCCTTATCTGCAAAGCCATGGAGAGGATCATAATGGACCTCATAAATAAAGACATAGGGAATTTGCAGACCTTGGATCCAACCCAGTTTGGCTTTGTCAAAGGCAGATCATGCCTTTTAAACTTGGTTGACTTTTTTGAAACAGTCACCAAAGCCATTGATGAGGGAAAGGCAGTCCATACAGCCTACCTGGATCTGGCGAAGGCCTTTGATACAATACCTCACTTTCGGGTATCATTGAAAAACTCAGCAGCTTAAATGTTAACCCATACATCACAAGATGGGTTGCAAACTGGCTGAGTGACAGAACCCACAGGGTCAGAGTTGCTGGCGCCATGTCAGACTCAAAGCCTGTCACAAGTGGGGTCCCACAGGGCTCAGTCCTGGGCCCACTCTTGTTTGGCATCTACTTTTCCCAAGTACAAGCAAACACAGGAGGGTTATGGCTGACAAAGTTTGCAGATGACTGCAAACTGGGAGCCATAGTAGAAAACACATCTGACACAGATATCCTTCAGAAGGGTCTCACAGAAACGGATAACTGGTGCCAGAGCCATGGCCTAAAGTTAAATGCCAAAAAATGCATAGTCATACCCTTCGGGAAAAACAAGGTTACCCCTAGCTACCAAATAGGTGGCAATCCACTGAGCACAGAAGAAGTTATCAGGGACTTGGGGACCCAGGTTGATTGTAGTCTGTCATTCGACACCCATGTAGCTAAAGTAGTTAGGAAGACCTTCTACATTGCCCACCTTATCATGAAGGGATTCTCATCTAGATCAAGGGAGGTCATGGTCTCCCTTTACTCATCACTCATCAGACCAATGATTGAGTACAATGCCCAATTCGAATGTATCTGAGCCGACACTTGCAGCAGCTGGAGAGTGCACAAAAGTTCCTCACCAAAAGGATAAAGGGTCGCAAAGATCTGTCGTATGCTGCCCGACTGAAAGAACTCCAGCTCTATTCAGTCGCACGCTTGCTCAGAGGTGACCTTTGCCTAACATACAAGGCCATGTCAAACCCAGATTTGATGAATATGCTTCACCTCAAAAATCTAGATCCACCAGAGCCACAAGGGCGGAGACTTAAACCTCGACACGGCTATTAATAGGACGTGCTGGAGGGATAGATTCATCACCCAAAGACTCCCTATGCTGTGGAACAAAATCCCGGTATATGTGAGGCAGAGCACCTCGCTGGCCTTGTTCAAGAGAAATCTTGACCAATGGATGGGAGATCGCAAATATACCCCAGGGATTATCTCAGTGTCACTGCTCGACAGAGGCACAGCAAAATAATGGGTATAGTTCCCCATACTTAAGGGGTGGCGTAAGCCACAAAACGATGGGCTAGGCTTGTAAATGCCCTCGGGCAGATAGCCTAGTATGAACCTATGAACCTATGAACCTATGAACCTATAATAACAGAATATGGACCCTAGCCAAGATATACTGGTTCCCAGGCATTGAAACAGGAACTGTTAAAAAACACTTGGATTTAATTTCCAATAATTGTAAAGGCAATGTAAAATTAGGAAGAGAAAACTGTATATTTGATATTTCTGAAACTACAAATAAAAGACCGCTGTGTACATCTGCTGTATCAAAAGCTTTAAACAAGTGGGTATAATCATTTCATCTTATAGATACTTTCAAATTTAAAGAAGATACATTTTTTGTGGTTTTCCCATCAAGATCACATATTTGGTACCCAAACTATAATATATAAAATATTTGCTGCCCTTGATTTACACTCTAAAATCATTAATTTCTCAATCACTCCCTGCCCATTTTCAGACCACAATTTATTGATACTAAAACTTCAAAATGGGTACAAACCATTAATCTTTAACTCCATAATTCCAGCATATATAATAAAATTAAAAGGTTCAAACCCTTGTTATTATCTGAATTACAGTTCTTCTCAGATATTAATTATACCACAGAGATAAATAAAATAATGATATGGGACTTGTTAAAAGATTGCATATATGGTAAAACCCTAACTTGGTATAAAAAAAATCAGACAGTGGGATTCTGAATTATTAGATCTACAATCTAAACTTTTGTCAGTAAAAGCTGAAAAAAATCAAAATCATTTGGAGTTGAAAAAGAAAGTAGAAGTATTAAACAATACATACAATGTAATTCTAACACATAAAACTAGTTTAGCTTTAGAAAAACTAAAAATTAATACCTTGGCCACTTCTCCCAAATATCTACATAATTTATCCACAAGAATACAATCAAAAGCTAATAACATTAAAAGTATCTTCCATGAAAAGAAAGGGAAAATGTCTCGGATATAGGTGACATTCTTGATGCCTGTAGAAATCACTATATGGAACACTTCCAGAAAGAAAATGTGCATATCGAGCAATTGAATCTAGATGAAAAATGTTCTAATGTAAAAAAAAAAAAGACAGAAAAATTAAAACTAGATCTGCAAGCACCCATATCGTACAAAAAAATTACAGATACAATAAAAGAGGGTAAAAATAATAAAGCTCTGGGTATAGATGGCATAATTATGGAAATATATAAACTTTTTTTCCTTCAAATATACTATCCCTTTTCCATAAAACTCTGTTAGAAATTCAGTCACAAGCTTTAATACCACCCTCTTGGGAGATATTCCTTAATCACACCAATCTTAAAGGAAAACAAATCCCCAAACCTCTGTACCTCATATAGACCTATATCATTATTAAATAATGACTATAAGATATTTATGGCAATATTAACTAACAGAATGAAAATACCACTATCCAAAACAATAAATAAAGATCAAACTGGATTTATATATCATAGACACACACATGACAATATTAAAAGGATAATGTCTCTTATAGATTATATTAATAAAGAAAATAAAGAAACACTCATAATTGGCTTGGATATAGAGAAAGCTTTTGATTCCTTAAATTGGGACTATTTATTCAAAATCCTAATGCTATTTGAATTTCTTGCATCCTTTGTTCATCTCGTAAAGAATATATATATATATATATATATATATATATATATATATATATATATATATATATACACAAATAATGTAGCGTATGTCAAGTTAGGTCCTTTTACCTCTGAATCTATACATATAACAAAAGGCACTAAACAAGGATGTGCCGTGTCACCAATTCTATTTGCTCTGGCTATTGAAATATTGGCAGATTCAGTTCATAACTCATTAATTTCATCCTGTATCTCTTGTACCTTCCCTAACCCTCTGTTCATTGTGCTTGCACAGCAATTTGCAAGGGTTTCTTTCCTGAGTGACCCCCCCACACACACACACACCTGGGATTCACTGTATAAAGCAATTTCTACCTTCTCCACTGAAGCTGGCTATCTTAACTAAGTAAAACCTCTGGGAAGCAAGACCCTGACTCCCTCCAGCTTTTCAATTGTAATAGTTTGCACGGGTTTCTTTCCTGAGTGACCCCCCCACCCCACCCCACCCCAACCTGGGATTCACTACATAAAGCAATTTCTACCTTCTCCACTGAAGCTGGCTATCTTAACTAAGTAAAAACTCTGGGAAGCAAGAACCTGACTCCCTCCAGCTTTTCAATTGTAATAGTTTGCATGGGTTTCTTTCCTGAGTGACACCCCCCCCCCCCCACACACACACACACACACACACACCTGGGATTCACTGCATAAAGCAAATTCTACCTTCTCCACTGAAGCTGGCTATCTTAACTAAGTAAAACCTCTGGGAAGCAAGAACCTGACTCCCTCCAGCTTTTCAATTGTAATAGTTTGCATGGGTTTCTTTCCTGAGTGACCCCCACCTGGGATTCACTGCATAAAGCAATTTCTACCTTCTCCACTGAAGCTGGCTATCTTAACTAAGTAAAACCTCTGGGAAGCTAGAACCTGACTCCCTCCAACTTTTCAATTGTAATAGGTGAACTACAGTTTAGTTTTTGTAAACTGTTTAGGCGTAATGGTGTATGCACAACAACAGTGAAGGGATCTAGCCAATTGCCACTAGATTGGGCTATACTACTTTGAATCAGCCTTACACTCACACAGTGTTCCAGTCCCAAGCATTTACTTTTTAATTTGGTAAAGTAGTTTAGCTCCCTCCTTATTGACTACATTTGGTAGTTTACCCCTAGGATCCAATTAAAATTAGCCTGAAAATTGGTGTACAATTAAAAAAGAATAAAACAAATTAAAGTACAGCCAAAAACATTGCTTACATACAATCATACAAACCAAACCAAAAGCCCAAGGTAACTCTCAGAGTCAGTCCTCACCTTACACTGATAGTTTTTCAGCCCTTCTCCCTGTGGGGGAGGGATCCATAAGTTCCTGGTTAATCCTATCCTGACTGCTCTCTTCTCCATTCTCCCTATCTGCCACTCCCACCCCCACCCCCTGATTATCTTCACTAGTCATCCCCTTCTAGGGTGCCATCTTTAATCAAATACCCTACTACCTGACTCACATTCATATCATCCTGTAGCTGTTGTATCTTCCCTACCTGTCTGTTCATTGTGCCTGCACAGCAAGTAAGTTACTTTGCATTACTGTCCTCTCTTTGCTGTTAACTGCTGATTTATTTGGATATTACTGTTAACTACTGAGATATTTGATGGTGCTAAGCTTTAACTGCTGTTCAGAACTCCTATATGTTTTGAGAGCTAGCTAATGTTCTAACTTACAAACTGCTTGTTTTTTTATCTTGTTTTATGAAGGTAGAGCTTTAATTGTTGAATATCTGTCAGGCATCCTGCTAACTGTTTTGCAGAGGTCATTCATGTTCTGATTACATTTGTAAACATTCCTATGGCATGCTACTGTACTTAGAAGACTTACAGGCTGGACTTTATAATTGCTTTTATAGAAGGCTAAGTGAATGCAGTTCATGTTACTGTTAGTTCATACTGAATAACATAGCTCTAGAATTATTGTCCTAAAACAGCCACACTTTGCTTTGTGCATTATATCATGTGTGTATTCACTGAAGTATACATCTGTTATCACTGGACTTAGACGCTGTATGTTACTGCTGTTAGTCTGTGGTTTTACAGAGCTGATACTGTATGCACTATAATCAATTTTAATTATAATGTATGTAATATAATTAATTTTACTCTCTATCTCTATTCCTTGCATGCTCTCCACTTCACATTCTTGTAACATTTGCACTAATTCTGTCTTATTTACCTTTATTTTTCAGTTTGCACGGGTTTCTTTCATAAGTGACCCCCCCCCTCCCACCTGGGATTCACTGCATAAAGCAATTTCTACCTTCTCCACTGAAGCTGGCTATCTTAACTAAGTAAAACCCCTGGGAAGAAAGAACCTGACTCCCTCCAGATTTTTAATTGTAATAGATGAACTACAATTTACACAATAACAGTGAAGGGATCTAGCCAATTTCCAGTAGATTGGGCTATACTACTTTGAATCAGCCTTACACTCACACAGTGTTCCAGTCCCAAGCATTTACTTTTTAATTTGGTAAAGTAATTTCGCTCCCTCTTTATTGACTACATTTGCTAGTTTACCCCTAGGATCCAATTAAAATTAGCCTGAAAATTGGTGTAAAATTAAAAAAGAATAAAACAAATTAAAGTACAGCCAAAAACATTGCTTACATACAATCATACTGATGAAGTTAAAAACCACGAAGGAAGCTTACTGCAGATATGATAGAATAATCCAATGAACAAGCGGTAGTATAAAATTTTGAAAAAAAGCGTATTCAGGGTTCAATAATGAGGATTATTGAACCCTGAATACGCTTTTTTCAAAATTTTATACTACCGCTTGTTCATTGGATTATTCTATCATATCTGCAGTAAGCTTCCTTCGTGGTTTTTAACTTCATCAGTTTGTTTGGCTGTTTTCGTTTGGTGTGTTTACATACAATCATACAAACCAAACCAAAAGCCCAAGGTAACTCTCAGAGTCAGTGTTAGCCCCACTCCGCTCACCCTCACTGCGCTTGGCTTGCTCTGCTCCCCTCCCTGCCCCCAAATTTCACCCGCCCCCACTAGTGTTAAATTTAAACCAGACTTTGCCACTCCCTAGCCACTCCCCTCCTGCTAAGTACCAATCAGCATCTCACACATCATTGAGCAACCCTGCCCCCTTAACCCATTTCCTTCTCTCTCATTCTTCCACACCCTGTTAGCACAGTCAGCCATCAAATTTGGCCCGCCCCCTATCAAAATGCAAACAAGCAAAAAAACACTAATTACCCAAATGCCTATACTGTTTCTATTTTGCCATCTCACTACCTACGAACAAACACTTGACCATGGTATTCACTACCCAAAGGGTCAAACAGACACCCACAACTTCACACATAACACCAAACATATTACCTTCCCCAGCACACCGAATTTACCACCCTCTATAAAATACCACCCCTGTACAGCCACAAAACATAATCCTAAAGACAAAGACTATATAAAGCTTATAAACAAACTCCTAAAGCTCAGAATATCCTGTCACTATAACCTTATAACACATGGAGACATTCATTCCCAACCCTGACCCACCCATACCCAATAACCTCCACTCCCCTACCACAACCCTCACAGTCAAGCTACCCATGAATACTCCCACTAGTTCCCTCCTAGCATTTCACCTAAATATTAGAAGTATTAACAATAAGATTCCCAACCTACATGCGCTCCTAGCAACCCACTCCCCAGACATTATGTATCTTACGGAAACCTGGCTAAAACCCAGTACTACTGACAATGAGATACTACCTCCAGAATACAATATTCACCGGTTAGACCATGCTACAAGGAAAGGAGATGGAATAGCAGTCCTTTACAAAAATACTCTAACCATTCATCCTCCCCAATTCAATAACGTGGAACTCCTCATAACCAAGCTACAGATTAACCAAAACAAACACTTGAACATCGTCTGTGCATACCTTCCACCAGGCAACAACCTAAATACCCTAGAAGATCTCCTTTACTGGTTATCCACTACGTATCCCCAAGAAACCATAGTTCTTGGTGATTTTAACACTGACTTGCACCCCTGCTCCTCCGCCCCCCCTCACTCATATAAACTTATCTGAGTTTAAACAGACCATAACCTCTCCCACTAGGATAAACAAACCAACCAACAAGGAAAGTATCCTAGACTGGATCCTAGTTAATAACCAACCCCAACTGTAGACAGATGGTACTCTCCCTGATAACCTCAGCGACCATTGTCTAACCTATATCATAAAACATAAGGCAGGAAATCCTCACCAGCCCAAATATAAAACATTTAGAAACAGGAAAAACTTTGATGCTGCTATATTCCAAAATGAATTAAAAGCAGTTGACTGGTCAATACTAAAAAATCTAATATTAGAGGAGGCCATAGATCACTTTAACACTAAATTCCTAAGTATCCTTGATTCCCATGCGCCAGCATGTACAATAAAAGCTAGATCAAATACAGCACCATGGCTCACAAAAGATACCAAAGCTAAAATCAAAATTAGAAACAGAGCCTGGGCCAGCTGGAGAACAACCAAAGCACCACTTGACCGTCTATAATATCGTCAACTCAGGAATGATACAAAAAAATCTATTTTACTGGATAAAAAAAAGCTTCTACCAAAATCTCCTACAAAAACACCACAACAACCCTCAAAAGTTCTGGGCAGGCTTAAATCAATTACTTTGTCCAGGTCACTCCACCACCCCAACCCCGGCTAACTGCACCCATAGTTCCCCATAGACCATAGCTAGCACCTTTAATAACTTTTCACTGAAACAATCCAATCCCTAGCAAATCAACTAACCCCCTGTAACTTAAACCACATGCCTAATCTACCTGATAATCACCTGGAATTTAGCTTCCAACCAATATCCACTAGTTTTATCAAAACACTTCTAAAAAAACTAAAACCTACCACCCTCGCTGCTGACCTCCTCCCTGCAGAGTACCTACAAATAGCTGCAGATGCCATTGCATATCCCTTATCTATCCTCATCAACAGAACCTTATCTGAAAATGCTATCCCCTCCCTCTGGAAAATATCTCACGTCATCCTACTCCATAAAGGTGGTAGCTCCTCAGATATATCCAACTATAGACCCACTGCCATTCTTTCCCCACTAGCCAAAATAATGGAGAAATGTGTACACAAGCAACTAATGCAATACCTTTCACAGAATAACTTACTATCCAACTCCCAGCATGGTTTCCGGCCATACGACAGCACCACCTCAGCCCTCCTTTCCTTTACTACTGCCATAAACCAAAACAGGAATGACAATAGGCTAACCTCTGCCCTCTTTCTTGACCTATCAAAAGCCTTTGACATGGTCAACCATGAACTTCTCATTCTTTCACTAAAATCTATTTCCCTCAACAAGCCTGCTATCCAGTGGTTCCAGTCCTACCTGACTGGTAGATAGCAGGCGGTACTATAGCAGGACAAGCTCTCCAGCCAGTTACCTCTCACATTTGGTGTCCCTCAAGGGTCCATACTAGGTCCACTATTCTTCTCTATTTTTATCAACAACCTCTACACTGCTATCCCTAAAGCCACCTGCATTCAATACGCAGATGATTCCACTCTCATCTGCTCAGCCACCTGCCCATCCAAACTTGCAAATCTTAACCCAAACTACATTTAACACTATCGAGAACTGGCTCACCAACTAACGCCTACTTCTGAACCCCAATAAAACTAAACTTCTACTCTGCTCTCCCACTAGTAGATCCACCACACATTCATTCTCTGTCACATCTAACAATGGTACCACTATTTCTCCAGGTAATCACACCAAACTGCCAGGGGTTATCATAGACAGTAATCTCAAATTTGACCTACAGGTCAACAAAACCATACAGACCATCAATAAGAAGCTTGGATCACTGTATAGAAACAAAACATTTTTAACCCCACTGGCTAGGACTGCAATCGCCCAATCACACCTACTCTCTACTCTTTTATATGCCTCGCCTGTACTTTTAAACCTCAACAAATCTGAACTAGGTAAGCTGTCCCATAGCTACAATCATATTGCCAGTTCGCCACTGGCTCCACCTATAGAACTCACCACTGCCAAAACCTTAAACAACTAGAGTGGCTAGAACTGCCCAGCTTAATTCAATTCAATCAACTCTTAATAGCGCACAAAATTTTGTACCACCCTGAGGATACCCCCTCACTTAAAAATATTATTAAGCCATATAGCAACCTAAGATCCCTACGGTCAGCCAATAAACTACTGGTCCAAACCCGCAAAGCTAATAACTCTGCTGGTAAATCCCTGTTTGCCAACTTCATTGGCAAAACCTGGAATTCGTTGCCAAACTATATACCCATACAATCCTCCAAAATCTCTTCAAAAAAACCTCAAACAGTATCTCAAAGTGAATTGGCTATGCCCATGTACCAACCCTGATTAAGTTATAAACTAAAAACATATTCTGCAATTATCATAAGTTGTAACTACATCACCAAGCTCTGCTTCCAATCTGATGTCTCTTACTTTTAATTGTCTGTCCATGAGAATTGTGAGTCCCTACTAGGAAACACTATGAACCCATTGTATATAATCACTTTGTTTTTATAATTGTTTGCTAACTTCTGTGTAATCTATGTAAGTTTGTCTATGTGGAGCTTTTTTTCCCGGGCCTCCGCTGAAATTGGACATGTATCCAGTCGGACTATCCCAGTAAACAAATGTAAAATAAATAAATAAATAAATAAAATAACAATATAAAAATCAAAGGAATAAATGTTTATGAGCAATACAATTCTAAAGTAATGCTATTTGCTGATGACGTTTTACTAATATCTAATACAAAAGAGACAATAGAAGAATTAGATATATTAATTGACAAATTTCACATGACTTCAGGACTCCATTTCCGTAAACCAAAATCAAAATTTTTATTTTTAAATAAAAAAAAAGAACTGCAGACTAAGGGGGATCACATCATGAGAAACAAGAATCTACGTTAAAACATCTAGGAATTGAGTTATGCAAGAATAATAATGAATTAGTCTCAAAAAACTACAATAATATTATCAGAACAGTTAAAATATCTGTGGAAAAATGGAACAAAATAATATTAACATTGGAAGATAGACTACAGTTAATAAAAATGATTCTACTGCTAAGATCCTATATATAGCCTTGGCAATACAACTGTTACCAGAAAGACATATACTAAAATAAATAAATTCATGCCTAATAAAATTTTTATGGTATCCCAAAAGAAACAGAATTGCTTTAATACATCATATCAGACCATGGAAACAGGAAGGATTAAACGTTCCTGATATAGAAACATATAAAAGCATCAATATCTAAAACAATCTCAGATTGGATAAGTCCAAATTAGTCTGCAAATTGGAAATAATTACTAACTGTAATATCAATAAATGAATTTGATTTACAAAACAAAAAAATTCAAATAGATTAAAACAATTTGCCATGGCACATATTATGTATTAGTATACAATATAATATAACTAAACCCACTAAAACTTGTATGATTAATTATTACATTGACTCATTTAGAAAAATTATTAATGCAAATATAGATTTAAAAATCTGGTTTGATCTTTTAATACCATTTATAGTCACAAAGAACTTTCCACATAAAATATATAGAGAAATTATTAATTCCTGAGAAGAGAAAGGATTTGTTTGTTGGCTCCAATGTATCAAAGAACTAAAAATTTTAGATATGCAAGCATTAAAAACAACATACAAAATTCCACAACAGGACTGTCTAACTTTACAGAGTATTCTGTTATATTTGCAAGATTTAAGTAGAATAATTATTTATTTTATTTTTATTTATCTTACATTTGTTTATCAGGATAGTCCGACTGGATGCATGTCCATTTTCACTGGAGGCGCGGGGAGAAAAACTCCAAATAGACAAACTTACATAGACTACACAAGAAGTTGGATAACATTAGAAAATATAAAATAGTGATTATGCACAATGGTTTAATAGTGTTCCCTAGTAGGGATGTACAATTTTCATGGACAGACACAATTAAAAGAAAGAGATGTCAGATTGGATATAGAGCTCGGTGACGTAGTAACAATAATTAACAATTCTTCAGTTAAAAAAAATACCTAGATTTATGAAATACATATATGAAATCATATATAATGACTTTAACATGGGAAACAGTATTTCAAAATTTTACAAAATGTTGATAAACTATGAAACAACACCCAAAACCTCATATTGGAAATATATAACAAAAGGACACTCAAAACAGTTAACTGAAGACATTAAAACAAATATCTTATTATCTATAAAATATACATCCTTTACACAACACTGGAAAGTTTTTAATTGGAAATGCTTGCACAGAGCATTCTTAACCCCAAACAGAATCAGTAAAATTAGTTCTTCCATAAAAGGAATATGTTGCAGATGTAAGCAAGTACACAGTGCAGATTGGAACCACATTTTCTTTGATTGTGTTAAAATGAAGCCATTTTGGAATGGAATTAATTACTTTCTACAAGCTTTATTTGATGAATCATTTTATTTAACTAAAGCTCTTGTATTATTAAATGTGAACGAAGGTCCTCATTTGAATAGGTCAAACATGGAAGATGGAATACAAACACAATACTAACTTTGGAAGACTTCTACAATCTGCTTAAGACCACATCATTATTGGAAATTAAAATTAAGGAACTAAGAATTTATCCAAAGCCATTTATCAACAACCCTTGGGGAAAAGTCTTATCGCTGATTGACACTATACAATAATTGATCAGACACTCTGATAATGGATTGGACATATTTATAAAGTAGCTGTATACATTAAGATCTGTTATAGTGTCAGGCTAATGTAAATAGTGTACATAGTTATTTAACGTGTTATGTATAAATACTATGGAATTCATTCAAATGTATTTGAAAAATAAAAAAAAAAAATTGAGAAAAAAAAATAAGCTTGCATGTTTAACTTATTCCAAATTGTATTAATTAGTGGTAGTTTTAATTTTAAATAATACACCATCTCATCATGGTTTCTGTCTGTCCATCAAAGATGTGTGCCATGGTGCTTGCATTAAATACTGAGTTCTCTAGAACTTCAAAAGGCTTAGACCATAAGATCGAAGTTTTAAAACTTCAAACGTTTTGAATGGAGATCGCCATACAGCACAGAATGAGATATTTACCATTTTCTTCACTGTCGTGTGATCTGATAGTTGGTGTATTTAATTGGCAGGGAGTGTGGGAGTTGTAGGAAGGGCTTGTTCCCCTGCAAAAACACAAACTTTCAAAACTTCGATCTTCTGGTCTCGGCCATTTGAAGTTTGAGTTTATCCTGTGAATATCTGTCGGTGATCAAAGGCTTCGTAAAATTCATCTTTCGTACAAGTGATCTCATTCTTTTTAATTCAGGTAAGCGTAATTTTGAAAAAGGAAAGTAGACCCATATATATATATATATATATATATATATATATATATATATATATATAAACACATTTGTTATTTTTTTCTATTTATTATTAGTGTTAAAAATAAACTGCTAACACTTCAGTACATAGCTGATTGTCAGGGTACATGCAGTTTCTTGTTTGCCTGATAAGATTGAGTGAGTTGCAGGCTACCTTCTTTAGGTGCTTTGAGGATCATCATTTTAAATTATTGTTTTAAATTATCATAACCACTGTACTATTTGTCTTGCATATACTTATGTAAAATTGAGTCCATATTGTGCCTATTCCACAGGTGAAAAATGCCTATTGGTTGAACCTGGCCTCCAGATTAACAAATGAATAGGTATTGTTTTTAATCACGGCACAGAATGGATTCTTTTTCCCTCTGAGAGGCTGTGATCTCCTTGTTGACTGTATTATGGAGGAGGGGATGTTTGGGGGTGGGCTTTCCACCAGGAAAAAACATAATTCTAATTTTCTTCATGCTGTCACTTTTATGAGTGATAACACTTTTACTTCTTTGGGTTTGTGAGCAGTTCATCATTTGTTTGATGATGGCCCATTGAAGTGAGTTAACAGTATGCAGATTACTTTATTGTTCTGTACGTATGTAACTTCATGACAATGTAGCTCATAATACAAATACTATGCCTGCAAAAGCCCATCTCTTTTCTGTAGCAGCTCCATAATATTATGCCTTAAGCATGCCTTCCTATATGCCTCTTTTTTGCATGCATTATTTTCTTCCTAGAGTTTAGCACGTGTCTTCTCACCTCTCAGGTATTACTTTTGTGAGATGTAAACATGGCATTCTGTTTTAAACACAGCAATGGCATTTTATTTTGAGTTATTTTTGTGACAAGATAAAATGCAGTAGTCTTTTGGTGACACAGAATGTGAGTGCATGATTAAATGTTTCACTTGTTAGACAAGCCGATGATGACTTTCATCTGAAAGCAGTTGTGCTTAATGTACTCATTTATTTTGCAGATCATTTTTATTATTACATTTTCATTTTTAGAAATGATTATGGTTCTTTCTCATGGCTGAGAAGTTTGAATCTCTGATTCAAGTCATATTGACATATTTCTCTCAGCATTTTCAGGAATTTTAGGCAGGCATGCTAATCTGTGAACATTAAAAATCCTAGAAGTCACATTTAAAATAATAGCTGTCAGTTTGGAATAGGAAAGTTTTCCCATTTTTTCATAATAGTAGGCTTTCAGATCCAAGACATTACATAGTTGCTTGAGAAAAATAACATTGTATAAATTTAATACGGATATTTAATAATAATCAGTTGGTATTTTGCCTCCCTTTGAAGTGTACTGCAGTACTAGTATGAGGTAAAACCTGCTATCCTTCACTAAGTTTGGTAGCCATACTAGAACACCTGAAATTGCATCTACCTAACATTAGAATGTACACTAATTTTTCTTATTGCTGGGTAGCAAAAGTTCTGTACATTTCTTCTTTTTAAACAAAGTTCCTCCTCTTAACATCTGCATGTGTGTGCATGTGCGCACACAAACACACACACACACACACACACACACACACACACACACACACACACACACACGTATATAGGACTCCTGAATTTGGTCAATAGCAAAATGTTGACAGCTGCTTGATTGACCACAGCTGGTTAACATATGCAGATGGTCGACACATGTGCTAGATCAACAATCCCTGGGGGGGGGGGTGTTCCCTTTCCCTGAGGATTGTGTAATCTCAGAGTTAGTATATATAATTAGCAGTTGGTGTGAGGCACATCCCCCACTTGGAGAATCAGGGTGGGCTTGACCCCTGCAAACAACGTTTTTTTTGTTTGCATACAGTGAGTATTTTCCTTAAGCATGTGCAGTTGACTGTTGACATATGCATTGTTGATGTTTTGCAGATGACATTCTTGTTATTGACTTTTTTGCCGAGTCGATCCTGTATATATACATATATCTATATATCTATATATCTTTAGGCAATAGATACATGTATACTGAATCATATCAGTTCAGAAACATAAAACAATAAAAGAGCTCATAGTATAAAATACCATTATTTTAAATCTAAGGTCTTCTTTTTTAGACAATGGCATTATATAATACTAATAAACTGTGGCATGATCATAGATAATTCATAGTTTTACTTACAGTGAGGGGGCTATAGTTTCTCCCAAATGACCAAAAAATAACCCGTACCATGAGTGAAATATTTCTTGTATTCCGCAAAAAAATCAACTACTACAGTCCATAATAATAAAGATAAAAACTCACTGTATTAATTTCTCCAGGATACTCTTGCTAACTATATAAAATATGTAGAAGCCAAGCTTGATTCAACAAGATAAGAGCAAAGAAAGTAAACTTATTTCTGTGGAAGATCGACACAAAAAAAATCTACATATTTTATATATTTCAGAAGAATATGTTAGAGAACCTAAATAAATCTGACTTTTTATCTTCATTATTATGGACTGTGGTGCTAAAGGTTTTGGTATAATGCAGCTTTTGTCTCTGCACACAATTCTGGCTGGGCATGGGTACCCTTTATACTATTACAGTAATGTATGTGCCCTTAAACAGGCTTAACTTAACAAAGAATTTCAGTAAAGCTAGCAGAATGAAGTCTGAAAATCTAAGGACAAAACTCAGTATTGCATATAAATCATAGCATTTGGAAAGTCTATGCAAGACTAATGAATAAGTCAAGAAATAATCACTGACAAAAACATTAAATTATGTATTTATTTATTTATTTTATTTATTATTTTATTTACATTTGTTTATTGGAAAATTCCGACTGGACGCAGGTCCTTTTTCAGTGGATGCCCGGGGAGAAAAGCTCCACATCATGTACATGATAAATAGAGATGCAAAGTTGTAGCAATAGTAAACAACATTACAGGTTGATGGCTTTAATACAATAACAAGATATTGATTATCAACAGTATATACAGTAAATGTTGCAAGTTAAGATAGTTTCTTGTCGTTTATAATATTAGTAACAAAGTTGTCAGACAAGATGTTAAAGTATGTAAAGACAACTAGCTATTTCTGACTGTGGTTAGTAGTGGTGGTAGTATAGTTGGGTTAAGAGTCTAGGTGGGTGGGGGGTGGTAAGGGGGGGGGTGTTAGTCTGGATTAGAACAAGGACAAAGCCAGTGCAAATTTAAGTATAATTTGAGCACAGTCTTGAAAAGGCTGCTGGAAGGTAGAGTAGTTATAGAGGGTGAAAGATTGTTCCAAAGTTTGGATATGGTACATGAAAATTTGTCTTCTCCTGCTGAGTTTTCGGGTTTGATAACAGTGAGTTTATTTTTGTTGCTTGATCTTAGGGGCCTAGTGGGGTGATAGGGTTGGAGATGGGTTTGAAAGGAAGGGGATGTTAAAGAGGTGGTTAATAAGTTTATGAGCAAGGGTGAGTTGATTAAAGTGAAGAAGTTGTGGGAGTTTAGCCAGTTTAGTTCTTTAAGGGAGATACAGTGATGGCTGTGGTAGAAGATTCCAGTGACAAATTTAGCAATTTTGTTGTAACAAGCATCCAGCTTGTGTAGGTCTGTCTGTTTAAGATTGGTAAGTATGGGGGATGCGTAGAATAGAGTGGATATTAGCTGGGAATTGGCTATGGAGATTCTAGCCGTCTTGGTTAGGAATTGGCGGCTTCGATATAATGTGCCAAGTTTCTTGTGAAATGTTTTTATTGTGAGAGATATGTGGGTGTCAAATCTAAGTTTGTTGTCTATTTCCACACTGAGTAATTATGTGTGTTCTGATGGAGAGATGATGGCATTGTCTTTGGCAAGCATGTTAAAGTGGGGGGTGTTTTGGGTAGCTTTGGAAGGTTGGGACAGGAGAGGTTTTGTCTTACTTGGGTTGAGTTGGAGCTGAGCATTAGATAGCCAGCTTTCTACAGAAGAGAATGATTTCTGTGTGATCTGTCGTAGTTCTGGTAGAGTGGGGGCAGAGCAGATGAGAGGAGAGTCATCTGCGTACTGTATAAGAGATGCTTGTGTGGTGGTAGTATGTAGGTTGTTAGTGAAAAGTGAGAATAGCAGAGGACCAAGGATAGACCCTTGGGGAATTCCGAAAGTAACTGGGAGGCAAGGTGATATGTTATCATCCCAGATTACTGATTGCTGGCATCCATATAAATAGCTGTGGAACCAGTTGTAGGCTGATTGTGAGAAGGAGAGGTTGGGGAGAGTAGAAAGTAGTAGCTCATGAGATACCATGTCAAAGGCCTTTGAGAGATGTAGGAATATGGCAATAGAGAAGAGGCCATTGTTTTTGTGATGAAGTATAGTGTTGGTGAAGGAGAGCAGAGCGGAGGTAGTGCTGTGATATGGCCTGAAACCATGTTGGGTTTTGGAGAGGAGATTATTAGCTAGGATGTAGTTGGAGACCTGGGTGTTGATACATTTTTCAAGTATCTTAGAAAGAGGGGAGAGGATAGCAATGGGGCAGTAATCGGAGAGGTCAGTGGAGGGGGTGCTTTTGTGGAGGGGAATGATGTGGGATATTTTCCATATCGAGGGAACATTGCCTTCTGTTATGAACGGTTGATTAGAATTGAAATTGGGTAGACTACTGTATCAGCTGCAATTTTCAAGTATTCAGAAGGGAGGTTGTCAGCTGTGAGTTTGATGGGTTTAAGTTTTGACAATAGTCTTTTTATGTTGGAGGTAGGTACTGGGGTGAAGAAGAAAAGAGGAGTTGTGGGTTTAGGGGTAGGAGTTGGGGGGCTGTTGTAGGGGAAGTGTTTGTTTAGAGATGTTATAGTTTCAGTGAAGTGTTTGTTGAAGGATTCAGCAATACTGCTGGATGAGGGGGGAATGGATGGCTGGGGGGTATCAACCTTCCCTGGGTGGAGGATAGTGTTAATAGTGGACCAGAATTGCTTAGGGTTGTGGTTGGTAGAGTTTAGGGTTGATTTATGGTAGAGGGATTTGTCTAATTTTATATGCTTTTTGGCTTTATTGAGCAGTTCAAGGAATGATTGCCTATCTGAGTTATTTTTTGTTAGTCGTCAGTGCTCCCAGGCCTTATCTCTGGATTTCATTAGGGTTCTGGTGGCCTTTTGTAAGCATGGGGCATGCCTGGATCTGACTTTGGCATTTCTTACAGGAGCATGGGTGCTTAGGATGGAGAGGATGGTACTGCTGAAGAAGTGGACAGCCTTATCTAGGTTGAAGTATTTTAGTGGTGACCAGTTAATTCTTTGCAGGGAGGAAATGAAGGAGTTGGGGTTGAAGTTGGACTTGTTCCATATTTGCCTGTAGATAATGGGATTCAGACTGCTTGTGTGGTACTGAATTAGGAAAGTGGGGGAGTGGTCACTAAGACTGTCAGGTAAGCAGCCTGCTAGGTAAGAGTGAGGGGCTTTGTTGACTAGGATCCAGTCAAGTAACGTATGATTGTTAGGGTTTTTGTTGATTCGGGTAGGGGATAGAATGAGTTGAGTGAACCCATGGAGATTAAGTTCAATGGTTGGGAGACTGTTATTACAGGATAGCCAGTTGATGTTAAAGTCACCGAGAATGATGGTTTCCTGGGGTAGATATAGAGTAGCCCAGCTCAGGAGATTTTCTAGGGATGTAATATTTTGCCCTGTTGGGAAATAGCATCCTATGAAATTGATTGTTTTGTTTGGGTTTAGTTTGAGATTGGCATAAAGGATTTCTTCATTGTTGTGGTGAGGGGCAGATGAGTTCAGGAGTTGAATATTGAGGTGGTATTTAAATATCAATGCTACACCACCTCCTTTTTTGGACAATCTGCCTATGCAAAGGATGTTGTATTCAGGTGGAAGTATTTTCTCACTTTTGATGTGAGCTTTGAGCCAAGTTTCAGTTAGGAAGAGAATATCTGGGGAATATATACTTATGCTGGTGTGTAGTTCTTGGATTTTATTGCATATGCTTCTGATGTTTAGGGACATTATAAGTAGGTCTGTTGTTTTCTTGTTGGCTAGGAGTTGAGTTGTGGAGGGGGGGGGTTGCTTGGACTAGGGTTTGTGGTTGGGTTGGATTTGGGAGGACCAGGGTTTGGATGGATGTCTCCAGCGAGGGCTAGTTTATAGAGGGTGTTTAGGATAAATTGCTTATGGTGTCTTAGGGATATTTTATTTTTGAGTGTGTTAGGTGTTTGGTAATGGAGTGTGTGTACTGGGAGAATGTTTTTTGTGGCAGGGGTTGTGTAGTTATAGTGTAAATGTTTGAGGGAGGGTGTTGAGAGAGTACAGTGGAAGTTGTTGGGGCATGTGACTATGGAGCCTTGGTAGGATGTAATGTGAGCTAGAACTACGCATGTTAGGATTGTTATTATATTAGGTAGTAGCATGATTGTGTTAGATGTAGGGGGAGGGGTGAGTAGTGGTGTAGCCTAATTACTGACAATTAGAGGTGTGGTTAAGGCTAAGAATAAATGTAGAGGTGCTGGGGGGTGGGTGGGAATGGGGGCAGGGAGAGGAGTGGAGTGAGCATAGCGAACGGAGTGGGCTAGAACCCCCTAGGCTAAAGATTGCAGGGTAAGTGTCTAAATAGCCAAAATGTTAGGAGTTATTAGAATCTAGTAGGGAAAAACAATCTATAGACCTGATTTCAGCTGTGTCCTTTCTGGGTAGATACCTAGTTTGAAGCAGACAAAAAGTGGCAGTTTAAGTACCTTTTTGCCTCTATTTTACAAGTGGTCAATTCCAGTGTATCTACTGGGTTACCTTTTTTCGCCTAGAGCTTTATCTTTGTTTACTGATAACTAAAAAGAAAAAGGTAACTGGGGAATGTATTTACAGGAGATGGGGGTGGGGGAGCAGCTGTTGTCCCTAGCCATGGGTAGAGCCAGTTATTTTTGCTTTAGGCTAGGTACTTTCTAGAACACCAGGCTAAGAGGGAAACGTAGCTAGACACCTACAGTAACTTATTTTCTTTTTAAAGCCATTGAGTCCTTGTGGCTGGTTTCTTCACTGCAGATGCAACCAATGGCCAAGGATTCAGCAAGTGGGGGACTGAGAGAGAACCTGTTCACAGGGAAAGTGGTCACTAAATGAAAAGATAGAGACAAAAAGAATTATTACGTTAAGGTCACTGAAAGGGAAATGAGAGAGAAGTGCTGTAAAAAGTAACTGAAATAATAAATTATCACCCAGGCAGGAAGGGTATTGGGTTTAAGAGTAGCAGCACATTACACTATTTACACAGGTACAAAGTGTTTAGTAAAAAAGACTCAGGCAACTGGTATGCATTCGCATATGAAGCCCTTGACACAAAAACAACCCACCTTACTTAGTGTTATGTATCAGATAATTTAGGTAGCCCATGAATTTAAAGAGACAGTTCTATCACAGATATAGCAGTAGTAAACTATCACAATAATTGTACATAACAGTACTTAAATATCACAACACAGACATTTACATATCTACATTGCTATAATATTTCTCATGGTACAGCAGACAAAACAACTAAGGATCACTCTGACTTGGCAGCAAAACAGGACCTTTAGCCGCAGTATGGTGCTCTGTATTTAACTTATTGCTTTCCTTCAAATTGAATCACAGAACACTCAGTCACACTGCTTAGCATCTATTGTAACTAAATTGGGACCACTTTCCCAATATTGGTACTACTCACATATAAACTTGACAGAATAAGGATTAGTCTTACACTGTATTTTCAGAATAAGTTTGCAGTGGTGATTTTTATGGTTTGGCATTATTCATTAACTTACACTGTTGTCACATGAGTTTTACATGGAAGAAAGTAACATTAGGAGTGAAAATCAGGGACATCCATAGAAATCACAGACTTGTGAGAGACGTGCTGGCGGTAATGATATTCTTCTAATTGTAGGCACATATGAGCACATGCTGTAAGTCGAAAATAATTGGTAAGATTCAAGTTTCTACATGCGACTTTCAAAAATAGACTGATATATTAAAACAAGCAATGACCGAATTATGCATTGATTTTTCTAAAGTTTTTTTTAAGAAAATGCTTGTACCTGTTTAGTTATGTTGTTCATTGTCTTGAAACTTAAGGTGTAATCATTAGTTTTGATTTTGGTTTGCTGACTCTAAATATGAAACCCTGTTCATGCATTCTGCAGGACTAAACACTTAATGTGGCTTGTTGAGTGCACATTAAAGTTTAATTGTAAGCTCTCATTGTGTTCTGCATGTTTGGTAAATGAATCACTTTGAACTTTCTTGAATAGTATCATAGATACCACTACACGAAGTATACCCTGTATACCTCAGATTATCAATTCTTCTACTAGGGTATTATTGTGATATGCTACCCCAGATGCAAAACATAATTTCCTGTTAGAACCTCACTGTAAGGCATGTGTTGGAATGTAGCCAAGAATTCCAGAACTGTCACCAAATTCTAGATTGTACCCACCCATCCAGTATGACTCTAGTGTTGTTACCTTTCCCCAACCTAAGTATGTTTTTTTTGTAACTTACGTATTATCGCAACCACATTTTTCAGGGCAATCATGGTTCCCAATCATGACAATGACATACATTCATTAAAGAGCCCTTGTAAAACACTCGGCCAGCCCAAGAATTACTGTAAAAATATAATTTCTAAATTTCAGGCAGAAAAAACACCCAAACTTACTAGCAACCAGCACAGAAATACAACCCTGAGCCTATTACTTAAAATAAATAGTCATCATAACCAGAAACTAACTGACAACGTCATCACAGAAACAAATTCAGAAAGGCTTCTTTCTTCCCTATCAACTCCGTGACCATAACAGTGACACTGTCATCTACAAAAAGAAGTAGGTCTTCTGATTAAGTTACCCTCAGTACAGTAAGCTGTGTGTGTAAAACAATGACATCAACATAGACAGTATGCATTTACTATTATTTCTGCACAACTACGAGGATTACAGTTTTTGAGAAGAAGTATACCAGTAAAACAGATGCAAGCTAAATTAAACAATGCAATGAACCTTACAGAAATGGAAATCAGCCCACTGACTCAGCTCTTCTGTCTTTAATCTGACTACAGTTGTTAACGAACACTAAAGACAAAATGGTGGCGGTTGTACTAAAGACAAAATCACAACCGTTATTTGACAGCATTTGCTGCCAAGAAAAATGAACGTTCAGTGCACTTGCCATAAGCAACGTTCTGTCAGTAAAGTACATAAAGAAACAACAGCAGAATGTTTCTTAGATTTTATTGATAACACACCAGAAAACAACCTGGGCTTTTAAAGAAAACACAGTATATAACATTTTCAAAAACATTACTGAACATATTTCACGATCAGTAAGCAACCGATATTGCCGTGAAAATGTGGTTGCGATAATATGTAAGTACCGTTTTTTTTTCCATTATATGACATAAATACATAACTGAAGACATTGCGCATGCTCTGCATTTATTGCAATAGAAGCCTTAAATTAGATTGCTAGAATATATCATTTTTTTAATCTTGTTCAACAGCGCTTTTACTAATTGTTATATACTTTTCTTTTGGACACAGTTGCCTTTTATATGTATTTTTATATATTTCAATGTTTAATTTAAATGTATTTCCTCAGCAGTCTTTCTAGGCAAAAAATGAAGGAATAGAGTATTTTTATATAATGTTAGGTAGAGTTTGATATACCATTCAAAATGATAAGTTAGATGAATCAGATGCTGGGATCAAATTTGATGGGATAAATATTTACAGCCTCAGATATACTGACGATACCACACTGACTGCTGAAAGTGAGGACAAGTTGAATAGCCTGTTGATGAAGGTGGAAACAGAAAGTGCAAAAGCTGGGATGTTGGTTAACATTAAGAAAAAAACAACAAAACTGTGTCATATAGTCCTATT
Source organism: Protopterus annectens (assembly GCF_019279795.1). NCBI lineage: Eukaryota > Metazoa > Chordata > Ceratodontiformes > Protopteridae > Protopterus > Protopterus annectens. Next base: position 855,951,871 of record NC_056741.1, on the reverse strand, counting down.
ATTTCTTTGAAAATAGATTGCTAAGAAGTGGAGGCAGTGATAGATATTGTTTTCCTGCACCCAAAGATCTCTACAGATGATATTTGGACCTATGAAAATAAAAGGTACTTGCTTTTTTTGAAGGAAAGCTATGACAAATCTGAATAAGATTTTAAAGAATAAAGACATAATATTGTCAACAAAGGTCTGTATTGTCAATGATTTGTTTTTACCAGTAACAAATTATGGCTATAAGAACTGGATTATAAGTAATTCCATGCAATGGAAAGACGATACTTTTGAAATGAAATGGAGAAAACTAGAGAATAGGGAGGACTGCAAGACTACCAAATCAGTGAGTACTTAAGGAAATAAACTCAGACTGCTCAGTGGAAAGCCTGATAGTAAAACTAAAACTCATGTACGTTGTCACATAACATGAAGACAGGGTTCACTAGAGTAAACAGTAATGCTAAGACAGATCGAAGGCAGAAGAAAAAGAAGGGGAAGACAGAGACTAAAATAAATAGACAACATTACTGAAGGGATGAATATAAACTTTCAAGAACTAAAAGAAAACATTTTTTACAGTCAAATCAGACATGCTAGAGTCTTTGAGGTCATGGCAATTTGAGATCTACTAAAGATCAAAAATAAGAATTGTACTAAATATAGCAGTATGTGGAAGTCATATATCTGGACATGTGATATACAGCTATGCTCTATTCTCTCTGTTTACATGTAAAGCTCTGGTGCGGGTGGTGATGTAGAACAGAGTGAATGAATGTGCAGCAAGTAGGAGAATAAAAACATGAGTAACCATATTGTGGTGACTGAAAAGTGGGAGCCATGATACAAAGTTGAGAACTGGAAGCTACATAGAAAGGGAATATCTACAGACCCCTTGAATTAGGGCAAAATTTTAAATAAAATCAGACCCTGTGTAAATATACTAGCCAATAGTGCTGAAACAAATCTACATATTTGGTATTCTTAAATAAAATCAAACCCTGTATAAATATACTAGCCAATAGTGCTGAAACAAATCTACATATTTGGTATTCTTAAATAAAATCAAACCCTGTGTAAATATACTAGCCAATAGTGCTGAAACAAATCTACATATTTGGTATTCTGTTTGCTGTACTTCATTTTGAAACCAACATAAATGATTTTTAAATCTTCTCTGTTAAAAAAGAATACTATCCTGTCATTATTCATGGATGTGAATGATTCAAAGTGCTGGAGGGCTGCTGATCTCAGACACATTCGCAGCTGGTACCATTACATATCTGCTTTACACTATGCTAGATGCAATTAGTGTACAAACTTTGTGGTAGACTTCGACCATTAATTTAAAACTATGTGGTTTATAAACATCAGTTAACATGATACTTAAAGTAGACAACTAGAATGTAAAATGTTTCAGGGAAGAATAAATAAAATGTTATCATGCACTAATACAATATTGGCAATATGTTGTTGCAAAAAAAGTGGTTAATATTTTTCTGTTTAACTTACACTGCCAGTTTAAAATGGTAGTCCTTTATATTTGAATGAGGTAAATGTATGTATGGATTGCCAAAATATAAAGCTTAATATCCTGAGAGTATTAATAATCATGTAGTGCATGGAGCACCATACCTCTCAACTGTCCCTGATTTTGACACAAATTGTAGCTGTATCCCTCTTAATCCCTTTTAGCACTGGTGCCTTTTGGACAAAAGTGGTGAGTTATGCTTAATAAATAATGACAACAAGTAATAGCTGAAGAATTATTTTACTTCAAGAAATGTATATTAATTCACATTCTGTAATTCTGTTAATGCCTTAAGTTAATAGAACTAATATTTTAAAGGTGTCCCTGATTTTTTCTGGATTTGTCCCTGATTCTGTTAAGATTTGTCATTGGTTGGTTTAGAGCTATGTGGATCATGGTGATTACACTCCGATATTTAGAAAAAAAGACAAAAGAGTTAAGTGCTAAAGTGGTGTGAAAGCCAATATTAACAAATGTTAAACACCCCCTGCTAAAGTTGTTAAGGTTGAGTATCATGCAATGCAGTAAAATCTGTCTTTGCTAACCAGCAAATGACAGAGACAGGACAAAAGATTTGTTTCTGCTTGCTGACCACAGGAAAAAGGTGTCCCTTCCTCCAATAAACTTAGAAACCAGCTGGAATAACAGGATGTGTGTTTGCCTGCAGTTGCCAAAGAATACCAACTCTGAAACCCAAATGTATGTCATTATTTAGTGACTTCAGTCCTCAGTATTTTGCCCAAAAAAAACAGATTCTATGAGGAACAGACCAAAAAAAAAGAAGTAATCACCTGGACATTCTATGAAAATCTGGACAGCTGAGAGGCATGGAAGGTAGGTGTAAATGTAAAGGAATGTGTTACATGCCTATCTGACAGTGAACACTAAGTCATTTATGGCTTTGAAAGCCGGCAAAATGCTTTTTTTTTTTTTTTTTTTTTTTTTTTTTTATGTTTTTGTAACTAGTAATACATAGAGCAGATAAAGCTCCATGCACTACAAAGAATTATGATCATGTCACCAATCATAACCTAATATTATTTATTGTCAACATGGATGCCAGGATTCACCTCTTAGGCTTTGCTCTCGAAGTGACTTTCTGGCATCCATATCTCAAACTCATAATTAACAGGTTATGATCAATGACCTAATCATAGCCCTATATTTTTAGCATGACAAAATGTTATATAACTAAAAAATAGTGTTCTCTCTACCATATCACAGTCTCAATTTATAACTACTGTATTTAAATATTATAAAGCTGTCAAATTAACTTCTGACCACAAAAAGACTCTAAATATGTTTTTCTAGGTATGGAAACTAGTTCTAGATATTCTGAATTAAGATATCTAAGTAATTTTCTTTTTCCTTTATGTTTGGAGCCATGTAGGCATTAACACTTTAAGGCTTGATATGATGCTGAATGTATATAGACTGTACATAGTATAAATAGTTGTTATGTAGTCTATTGCATGCTTTCCTTAGCTAAAAAAAGTTTTGTTTTCCTTTGCTTTTTTTTTCTATTATTTTAAACTTATGCTGTATGTCTCTTCATACACTTGAATAAAAAAAGTTTTTTGAGAAAAAAATGGTAGTCCTTTAAAAAATCCATTGTCTGGCTCTCTCAACTGCACAGATTTCATGATTACGTAAAAGGTTAGGCAAGATTTTAAAAATGGGTTTCATATTCATCATTTAGAGCCTTCTTCTGTAGAGGTTGATTCAGAATTTTTGTTTCTCAGATGAAGATCAGATAGCACATGCTTCAGACAGAATAAGTCAAGTTTCAAGATGGACTGTAGGATTAAAAATTGCGTGAACAAGAACTCAGTACTTTATTGCATGCTACTGAAAATGCTGATCACGTTTCTTTTCTGATTATGTTTTATTACTTGTGTTTTACTGGAATTGTTTTTCATTTTTAGACTTATTCATACAGACACGCGCACACACACACACACACACACACACACAACATAATGCATGCATTTATAAGAGGACTATTATCTTTACTGTCCTTAGCCCAGCTTAAATGAATTATAGAATGGATAAATAGGTTCTGAACATTCCACAAGCAGGAGTCAGCCCTCATTGACTAGATGCATGAATAGTGAACAAAACATGAAATCAGCTCTAAACCCAAGACCTGTATGTGAAAAATAGAAAAAGATTTTTTTTTTTGTTCTGCTGTCAGGTTTCCAAGTCTGAATAGAGTAATGATACAAGACTACTTGTTGAATGAGTAACATCAATGCTTGGCTATGTGAAATGCAATTTATTCTCTTCATGACTGCACTTTCTATCTTACAACCCTCACCCCCATGGCTGATTCCCACATTGCCCCAACATAAATAAAAAAAGAAAAAGAAAAGATCAAATCACTTTTATCTAAAATCTTTTATCTAAAATAGTGTCCCTAACTTCTGTGACCTGAAAACCATTGCAGAAATGTATCACATCAGAATGTCAGGATTATGTTAAATCTTGAATCAAGGCTTAAAAACCTTTTGAACTGCCATATATAAATACTTTGATATAGTATGGCCAAGTGACAACCTTCTGAGCAAAGTCCATTCAGCTGTAGCCTGACATCCAAATGGAGGTTTCAGAAATAAAAACTTTATTTACTGTGTGGAGCTGTGCCTCCAACACCATCGTACAAGAGAAGGCGTCCTATATACAGGCATCTGCATTATAGCTAACTTAAAGGTAAACTGCAGGAAGAAAATTATAATTTACAAGAAAGAGTCATCAGTCAGATAATAGAATAACTTTATACTGGCATATAAATATTCTTCCATGCAATGTGAATATATAAGCCTTCATAGTTCATTACAGAAAAAAATATCTGAAGGAAGAGACAGAGTGATTTTTTTCCCCCTAAGACTTTTTTCTTTCTTTCTTTGTTAACATTCAAGCCCTCAACCCACAGATCTCAAAAAGTACAGTTTTGTACCTACCATAAATGTAGATGTTCGAGTGTTCACCCTGCTGCAGTCATCACACTTGGGTTATCCTGCCGTCAGGCGGTCCCGCAGTCGCCCCGAATTCCAAAGTCTTGGTCCGGCGTCAGTTGCTGTCGCCTCTTCCCTGACGTCAGTGCGCAAGCGGTATATAAGAGGCATCTGATGCCATTTTCTTCAGTTTTTCTTGCCTCAGATGTCAGATGCCCCCAATAGGTAGGCAATATATATATATATATATATATATATATATATATATATATATATATATATATATATATTCATATGGCTATATAAAAATAAAACAAAACCCTTAGGTACAAGCAAATGCACCACAGAGGTAGTATAGGATAAAGTGGTAGAGATAAGTTCAGCTAGATCAGAGGGGATGGAGGGAGGGTAACCTGGACTGCAGCAGGGTGAACACTCGAACATCTACATTTATGGTAGGTACAAAACTGTACTATGTTCATCGTGTTACCCCGCTGCAGTCATCACACATGGGTTGAATCCCAAAGCTAAGGAGGGGGGAGGTGGAGTCAAACAGGGTTAGAAGAAGCTAGTAGGCCCTGCAAAACTGCAGTGGCAAAACCAGCTCTAGTCTTAGAGTAAAGAGGTAAGTGATAGTGTTTGGTGAAGGTGTGCACTGAACTCCAAGTAGCAGCTTCCAGAATATCCTTGGTTGGCACTCCCCTGAGAAAGGCTGCTGATGTAGCTGTAGCCCTGGTGGAGTGGGACCTAATGTTAGCAAGTACTGGTTTCCCATGATGTGTGTAACAGAAACGTATTCAATGTCCTATCCATTTAGAAATGGTCTGTTTTGAGATAGCTTTTCCTTGTGATCCTGTAGCATAGGCTACAAAAAGCTGGTCAGTTTTTCTGAAAGCCTTAGTTTTATCCAAGTAGTAACGTAATTGCCTGTGAATGTCCAAAGAGTGCAGGAGTCTTTCTCCTTTGTTCCGGGGCTTTGGGAAGAAGGTGGGCAAGTGAATGGTTTGGTTTAGGGCCACACTGGATACCACCTTTGGCATAAAGGAAGGATTAGTTCATAGAGAGACTCTGTCTTGATGAAAAATGAGGAAAGGTTCCACTGTCATTAGTGCCTGTAGCTCTGAGACTCTTCTAGCTGAGGTTATTGCTAGTAGTAGGGCAGTTTCCCATGAAACAAATTTTAAATCAGCTAAAAAAGCTGGTTCAAAGGGCGGCAGTGTAAGCTTTGCCAGAACAAAGTTGAGATCCCTAGTAGGTGTTGGAGCTCTCCTTGGTGGTCTTAAGTTCTTAGCCCCTCTGAGGTACTGTCTTAGGAGTGGATGTGAAAATAAAGGAGGATCCGTGCTGTAATGAGCTGAAATTGCTGAGGCGTGGATCTTAATAGATGAAAAGGAAAGTCCTTTGTGTAACATCTCAGTTAAATATTGTAGAATCTGAGGAATGTTCGGCTCCAGGGGATTTAGGCCTTTAGCCTGGTTCCAGGCGCAAAATCTTTTCCATTTGTCTGAATAGGCTTTCCTGGTGCTGGACCTCTTGGCCTCCAGAATGACGTCCATAACAGCTTTGGATAAAGGTGTTGGCTGGTTGCTTAGGTAATTTGCCATGCAGCCAGGTTTAAAGTCTTGAGCTGGCTGTGTAGAATCAGATTGTCTCACTGGGTGAGCAGGTGAGGAATTTGTAGCAAAATCCATGGTGGGCCCTGGGCCATGTTCCTTAAAATTGGATACCAATGCTGGTGTGGCCAGTCTGGTGCAACAAGACTCATTTGTGGCCTCTCTAATCTGACTTTCAGCAGAACCTTTGCTAGAAGAGCAGTGGAAGGAAGGCATACACTGTTAATGTTTTCCAACTGAATGAGAGGGCGTCCACTTTCCAAGCTAGTGGATGGAAGGTCCTTGTGCAAAATTTTTTCAGTTAGTGGTTGTGGGGGCTTGCAAACAGATCTATGTCTGGGCGTCCCCATTTTTGAGCTATCATTGCAAATACTTGTGGATCTAGTTTCCATTCATGTGGATCCATGATGTTTCTGCTTAGGTCGTCTGCCAATGTGTTTTTCTTTCCTGGCAGGAATTGTGCTTGTAATTGAACCTGGTAAGACAGTGCAGTGTTCCACAAGGTCATTGCTTGCCTGCATAGAGGGTAGGAATGTGTGCCCCTTGCTTGTTTATGTACCACATAACTGTGGTGTTGTCTGTCCTTATTAGTAGTTGTCCTGGGTGTAGAAGGTCCTTGAAAGCTGTTAGGGCATTCTGCACTGCTAGCATTTCTTTTTGATTGATATGCAGGTGTCTCTGATCTGTAGTCCATTTGCCCTGAATGCACTGTCCTGCCATGTGTGCTCCCCAGGCATAGTCCGATGCATCTGTTGTCATAGTTTGCCTGGCTGTGGGTAAGGTGAAAGGCTGACCCTTGTTGAGGTGACATGCCTGTGCCCACCATAGAAACTCCTGTTGAAGGCAGGCAATGAGTGGTATCATTGTTTCCAAGCTGTGGCTGTGCTGGTCCATACACTTTTCAGGTACCATTGTAATTTCCTCATATGCAGTTTTGCAAATGGTATTAGTAGTATGCAAGATGCCATGAATCCCAAGGCTGCAGAATTTTTCTTGCAAGGAGTTGGGTCTTTGTTGCCATTATTTTGAAATATTGAAACAGCTGTCGTTGCTTGTCTGGCATGAGATAAGCCATCTGGGCCGTTGTATTCAAGCTGGCACCAAGGAATATTATGTTTTGTGAGGGCACTAGTTTTGATTTCTTTTCATTCACTGTGTACCCTAGGCAACTTAGAAGGTGTTTGACAAATGCCAGATGCTTTAAAAAAATGTCCTTGCTTTCTGCTTGAATAAGGCAGTCATCCAGGTATGGGTATATTTGAATTCCTCTTTGTCTGCAGTATGCAATTACTGGTGCCAGGCATTTTGTGAAGACCCTGGGCACAGTAGATAAGCCAAAGGGTAGTGCAGAGAATTGATAATTCGTTGAACCTGCAATGAAGCGGAGGTATCTTCTGCAATTTTGTCTGATAGGGACATGCAGGTATGCCTCCTTGAGGTCCAAAGTGACTAGCCAAGCATTCTTGTCCAGCATGGGAAGAAGCTGCTGTAGTGTTAGCATCTTGAATTTTGGTACTTGCAGATAGGTGTTCAGAATTGAAAGATCCAGAATGGGTCTCCATGCTTTGTCCTTTCTTGGGACTAGGAAGAGTCTTGAGTAAAATCCTTGTCCTTGCTCCTGTGTAGGTACCTGTTGAATGGCTCTCATGTTCATGAGAGCTGTAATTTGTTTTTGTGCCTCTGCCCATTGATTTGGTGGCAGGTTTGGCATTCCTTTGATCCTTGGTAAGGTATGAAAGTGGAATCTGTATCCTTGAGAGACAATGTTTAGAACCCATTTGTCTTTTGTGATGATGTCCCAGTTGTCTGCAAAAAATGCTAGTTTTCCTCTCAAGGGTTTTGCCAGGAGAGATTTGCTTGGTAGTAGTTTGAGGATAGAGTCATTGTGTCTGCCTTCTGCTAGCTTGGGGCCTGTCTTCTCCTCCTTTCTGGGTAGCAGAACCCCATTGACGAGGTTTGTAAGGGCCCTGTGACTGACCTCTGCCCCTTGGGTGTCTGTATTTGCCCCTCTGTGATCTGTCTGAAGCTGGAAAGGACCAGTTTTTTGTTGGCCAATTTCTGCTGAAGCGAGGGGGTTGTATCTGCAAAAAAACCTTGACCGTTTGCATAGATTTTGCCTTATCCTCCATTTTCTTTTGCTTTGATACCAAATAATACATCCTGTTGTAAAGGTGCATCTAATAATTTTGCTTTAACATAGTCAGGGAGGGTTTGCTCTTTTAACAAAGCATGTCTACGTATGACAGAGCAGTAACAGCTGCTCTACAGGAAGCTTCCTATGAATCAAATCTGCATTGTAAAGAATGCTTGCCCACCTGTTCAGCTGCATGCAAAAGATCCTGCATTTCCTTGAATTCAGGCTGTTCTGAGTGTGTGCTCATTTTTTGTTTTAACTGAGACATCAGGAATTGTTGATATTTCAACATGTGAATCTGGCAATTTAATGCTCTCATAGCCAGAGTTGCTGAGGTGTATATTTTCTTTCCCCATCTATCTAGGGCTCTGGAATCTCTTTCAGGGGGCACAGGATTTTTAGCCATAGACGTTTTGCTCCCTTAGGACCCCGGGAAATAGTTTCTGGGTCAGCTACAGGGCTTTTATAAAGGAATTTGTGTGAGTCAGGTACTCTGTAGTATCTGTCTGGTTTGGCTGGAGCAGGAGGTAGAGAGTCTGGATTTAAACTAGACTCCAAGTAGACATCATCCACAATATCTAAAACAGGAGGGATAGCAAGAGGTCTGTGCTGGGGTAATAAAAGGAACTCTCGGAGCCTTTTCTTAGAATCTGAGTAATCCTGGCCTTCCCAGTGGAAATGTTCCCTCATGTTATGTAATGTTTCCCCAAAGGAGTAGTCTTCAGGGGGAGATGCTGAGGGAATAGAGTCTTCAGCATCAGAATCCTCATAAGGTGGAAAAGTGTAATCCTGTTCCTCAGAAGAATCTGAGGAGAGAGAAACCTGGTCAGACGATGCATAATCCTCCTCTTGTCTTGGTCTTTTATCAGGAGGGGGTTGGGAACCCCTGATAAGGGTGATTAAATCTTCAGCCATCTTAAGCATCTGTTTCTTAGGCATGGGGCCTTGAACTGTAGACTGATGAATAGTTTTCTTAGGTTTTAAAGGAGTTTTAAGCTTAGCATAAGATTTAATGGAGAGTGTAGTCGGTCTGAAGACATCTTCTGCAACCGAAGGTGTTTCCTCTGCACCGGTGTCTAGTTCTGCTCCAGTGTCGGTAGATGGCTGCATCAGCCTAGTAGACTCTGCTTGGGAATCCGCAGCTGTCTGGGGTTCCAGTTCTGCGGTCGTCAGGGGCTGCATAGGTGCCTCACTGAAAACCGGAGAACCGGCGACAGGCCCGGCTGAGGCCTCGGGGTCTGGCTTATTCCTAGGCTGCCTGTCCTTGCATTTTTTTATGAATTGTGGTCATCGTCTGATCTGACGGCATGATATAATTAAATTTCCTACCAAAGTAATGCCGTGCGAAGTCAAAACGGCGTTTGATAGTTCGTTTATTAAACCTAGCGCAAAACCGACAACCTGTGACGTCGTGGTCTGGGCCTAGGCAAGGAATACAATAGGAATGGAAGTCCTTATGAGGTATTTACTTCCCACAAGAAATGCAATTGTTAACTTTTTCTGACATCGGACTGAGGCAAGAAAATGTTCCCCAACAGGGTACTTAGCTTTATTGAAGACTTTGGACTGAAATTCAAATCGAAAATCTCAGGTGTCGGCCGACCGGCACTTGCGAACTGCTTCTGCTTCGGGCACCGCGTGGCAAGAAAGACTGGAGAAAATGGCGTCGGATGCCTCTTATATACCCCTGGCACACTGACGTCAGGGAAGAAGCGACAGCAACCGACACCGGACCAAGACTTTGGAATTCGGGCCGACTGCGGGACCGCCTGACGGCAGGATAACCCAAGTGTGATGACTGCAGCAGGGTAACACGATGAACATCCATGTATTCTTGGATGCAGGGTCTGTGTGTGTGTGTGTGTGTGTGTGTGTGTGTGTGTGTGTGTGTGTGTGTGTGTGTGTGTGTGTGTGTGTGTGTGCGTGTGTGTGTGTCTGTGTGTGTCTGTGTGTGTCTGTGTGTGTGTGTGTGTGTGTGTGTGTGTGTGTGTGTGTGTGTGTGTGTGTGCGTGCACAAGTGTGGACATACAATATATGTGCAAGTGTGGCTTGTATAGTGTGTGTGTGTGTGTGTGTGTGTGTGTGTGTGTGTATTTCTCCATGCACAGTTCATATTTGCTTCTCTAAAGGTTTCTCTGCATCATTAAATATTTAACCTAAGAATGTGAAGTTGTAAAATACTACATACTAGATTATTAGGGTTTTATTTTTAATCCTTTGCATCTTCTCATGGCACACCTTAGCTGCAGTGAGTCCAGTGGCTGAGTGACCTGATTCTTCAAGAACTTCTTCAAGATTTTCCCCAAAGAGTGAAGTCAGTCCTAGGTACCTGTTGTAACAGTGACTATATAACATGCAAAACTTACAACCTCGACATGAGTGTACGCATGCACTGATTGCCTGAAACATTAAAGTGTAGTTCCTGTAAAGTTAACACCATGTTTATATATGGCAGTTTAAATACCACCGTGGGTCATCCCTGAAGAGAGTTTACTAGCCTAGTTGGACTAAACTTATCAACAAAGTAATAAATTAATAAATATTACTACTAATAGGACATCACAAGTAGTATTACACCATCCAGACAGTATTTGAAATAAAGACTTACCTGCACATTATGTACATTAAAATAAAATATTTCATGGTTTAAAACCATGCAGTAATTGAGCAATAATATTTGCAAGTATATGTTAATACTACAACAAGTTGTGTTTTAATGTAAAGCCACAAACATCTGAATGATAAACTGGTAAAAAAAAATATCCATAGCGATATATTTTTTGCATATTACATGAACCATAGTCTTCAGTACAATTTCCTGTTTCTTAGACAGAAACCTGCACAAACTTAGTTGGTCAGCAAACAAAGCATGGAAGCCAAAACTATAATTCCAATAGATACTTAGCAATGCACCTGGACGCTGGTTTCAGCTATGTCTCATGTAAACGAGCCTACCACATGAATTCCCTAACTTCCTCAAAGCCACTCAGTTGAAAATGGCCCAGAAAATTCATACCCATGAAAAATGCCCCTCTCTGTTTTCCCCTTATCTCATGGGACTATTACCTCCATATACTGCTTTCCTCGTATAAATCCCTACCATAGGTCATCTCAAGCTTCAGCTCACATGGTAGTATTTTGCACTGCAGTCAGATTTCTAAACTTTGGAACTCCTACCATCATCTCTCCTTGAAATTAATAACCACCTTCACTTTAATTCCCTTCTGAAATTCTACCTCTTCAGCAATTGGATGTGTCACTGTTTATCCTCCTCTCAGGTAAATGCCATTTATTCTTTCTCATTGCCTTCTTTCCCTCCCTCATCATATTTCTCTTTTTTTCTTCTGTCACTCTTCTATTTTCATTTCTACACTACATATCATTCCCACTCTCAATCACCTTACTGTCGTCTTCTTCTCTTTTCCATTTCTGAATAAAGTGATATTGCATTACATCAAGGCATTTGAATATCATCACATTAATTCTGCATATACTGTAAATAAGACTACACTCATCCCTGGTTTATATGTTGAAAATAAATTTGCATGTCTCCTAAATTTCACAACGCTAAACTGTATTTAGTAGTACTTCTTAATCATTGTGTTTGTTTAGACTTTTTATTCCTGGGCCTCTATTGAAAAGGAGCTTTGCCCACTTAGACTGTCCTGGTAAACACATGCAAATAAACCAACAATGATTTAAATATACATTAGTTCTGTTTATGCCAGGAGTACAATCTTAGATAGCAATATGACAATCTGTAAATCAACAGCTCTTAAAAATAGTAAGCAGATAACTTATGTAATTTAAGTATGTGTTTGATAGATTTTTCAAAAAATTTTGTAATTTAAGTATGTGTTTCTGTAGGAACTGCAACCTTGTCACTGGACCCCCTCCCAATGTGTGGGGTTTGCTTTCACAAGCCAAAAGTAATAACTCTGAAGTTGCACTAACTCAGAATAAAGAACAGCTTTGCTTCAAGAGAAAATCAAGTTTTCATATTCATATAACCTTGCAGTTAGTATATTTAAATTCCAGAGCACTGGAGAACAGGAATGCATTGTCTTAATACTGAATTTTTATACTTATATAATGTTACAACACGTTTACGCACACAGCTGCTTGTGCTTTTACTTATACAGTCATCCACCTGTGTAAGCTTAAAAATACTTTAGACATATTGAGATTCCTTTAGACTATTTTTCTATAACAAGTTTTAATTCATAGGTTTGTAGGTTCTTATTAATGTTACTGTTGAAGGAGACCAATGAAAAGCTGAGCCGTATCATTCAGAGCTGGTGGGAGCCTAGCAGTGTAGCCATTAAGCAGAATTTCTCCACATATCCCAGGTGAAAATTTATGATGTTAGGGACGTGCTGTGCTTGATAGTTAAGAGCAGCCTATTACAGAAATGGTAGATATGTTGGCTTAGGTATCTCTCTTGCATAATGGTGTTGTTGATTTGAAAGTTTAGGCTTAGCTCTTTAGAATGGGTGTTTGCTTTACCACTTGTCCTACTTAGGTGAAGGAGTTTGAGTGCTGGGTCAATCATAAAATTAAAACAAAGCAGAAATCACCCCTCAGGGGTTTGTATGATGCTAAGTATAGAGACGGAGCTTTTAGACTATCAGATAGCTAAGGGTAATGACACCTGTCTTATTTTTGGTGATGTAACACTGAGGTGTCTTCAGCCGGTGTAAAAAGAGTGGTCCATTCACATATCAGAAGTTAAGCTCAGGCCTCCTGGGTGAAAACCAAAATCCTAGCTGCTAGCCCATCTGGGAAACCCTGTCATAAAAGGTTTGATAATTCAGTTGGTACCTATACTCATATCTTTAAAGTAACATATTTTGAGCTATATGTTGAGTCCTCAACCCACCATGAGACACTGTTCTCATTTCCAGTGACCTAGAAAGTAGAAAATGTTATTGTCTCACTTTTTAAGGATGAAAGCAGAATACACATCTTCAGACATGTGACAGTAAACATGCATCTTAAATTAATGATGTGAGGATTTAGGAATAAGGTAATTTGTTCTATATGGAAGGACTTCTCTGAATGAGTGTCATAGGTTTTACAAGGGGCATTGCCCTATTTTCATAAACTTTGCCAAAGTCTTTTATAGTATCTCTCCTACTGTTAGCACCTTATAAATGTCAGAGTTTTTCCACCCCAGACCTCTATCTATAAGAGTACCACAAAGTGACATGTTAGAAACAGTCCTGTTTTCATTATTTATTAGTAACGTCTCAAATCTCATCACTTCAGCTGATTCCTATATATTTAGATGACACAGTCATCTCGACAGCAAGACAAAAAGCATAATTTTCCTAGCACACCCACATAGCTTAAATACCTTATGTTCCTCACTATCCCCCCTAAAAACATAATTAGTAACTTAATGTTGTGTATTAGGTACACACAGAAGGTCTGCTAACCTTAAAATCTCCAACCCATCTTCTTATTTAATATACATTAGACAAATGTGCTAATATGGATATTTGAGACATTTGACAGAATTCAAATTAATTTTTGTTTTTTACATAAAATATAAAATGTACATATTTCAAAAACGTCTAAGCACCTGTTAGTTATTTCAGCCCTTGTGATCAAATCACACCAGCCATGGGTAAGCCCAACATTAATCACACCCAGTTGTGGATTATTACTAATGTTCAACTAATGTTATTCCTCCAAATCATCTCAACATTGTTTTTAGAACACTCCTTTTTTCCCTTCAAGGGAAAGCTGTGCACCAATAGCCAGTCATTAATTACCAGAAATGGATCGTACTACTTTGAGTCTTATTTGAAATGCAGTAGAAGTATAGCACATCTAAAGCTATGGAGCACTTCAGTAAGCCCCTATGGGTCTTTGTAACTGTTTACAATGGCTGATTATAGTATTTACTCATTTGACAGATTTGACTTGAGTATGATGCTGTCTGAGAGATACAGCTGTTAAGCAAACTGAGGTGGCATTATTTCAAGCTAAATAAGTGCAAATATAAAATAGGAGTGAAAAGTCTGAAAATGTAGGTCATATCATAATGTCAAAGGAACTGAAGTCTGATGCTCCAAATGTTAGAACACTTTTGCAAATATCAATGCTAGAAGAAATGCAGGCATTAAAAAGGTTTCTAGGAAAGCTGCATCTTGCAAAGTTTCCACCAATATGTCTGAAATAACGATGCCTTTAAGAAAATTGTTAGAACAACACTTAGCCTGATAATGGAGCTGTGAACAAAAAGAATTCTGAAACTGTTTACAGACGTACCTATGTTTAATTAGTATAATTTAAATGAGCCAGTTGTGCGGCTAGTAGATTGCAAACAGAACAGTATGTGAGCATAGACAAGAAGAGATCAAACTACTTACCAGAGATTTATAAAAAACTGTTAAAAGAACTTCATCTTCTTTGGGTAATAATGCAGTTACTTCCCATCAGTGACTTAGAAATGCAGTGACTGGAAGTAAATTAGAAGGAGAGGACGCCGTAATCAAACATTATTAGTAAGGAAAGAAATTTCAAAGTAGCAATAAATTATGTCAGAATATTAATGCTTAAATCTGACAAAAATAATAGTTACCTATGGAATGAGAAGACGGATATCTGAGAGGATAAATGAATAATTAAATTATAAATAATAAATAATTTGAGAATAATAACGGGCAAAGAAAGAGTAAGAGATGCAACGTCTTGGCCAAGATTGTCAAATCGTATAGAACGGGTAATACAGGTGCATGCATCGCCACTGCATAGCATAACAACAATCCAAAAGAAAATCTGTAATTCATATACTCTTTAGTTATCCTAGTAATTAACTTTATCTGTATTTGTATCCCTACTGCTGAATTAGAAGCAGTTTGTTCCAGTTCAAAGAAT
The DNA here is from genome assembly GCF_019279795.1 of Protopterus annectens. Classification (NCBI taxonomy): domain Eukaryota; kingdom Metazoa; phylum Chordata; order Ceratodontiformes; family Protopteridae; genus Protopterus; species Protopterus annectens. Next base: position 855,936,766 of record NC_056741.1, on the reverse strand, counting down.
TGTTTCAATGGTTATGCATTATCCATTTGCTTTACATTCTAGCAGGAACCTACAGAAAAATAACAAAGAAATCTGAGTAAATGAACCATCAGAGAACTGCTTTCCATATCAAAAACACTCAGTTGAGCAGCTATCTGTTTTACAGCTTTTCATTAGAGTACAGACTAGCACACAATGCTCTCTTTCCCTAGCTGTATCTCACTGCTTACTCCGACTTACTCAGTGTTTTAATACTCTTTTATAGAATATGTTTACATGCAGAACATGTGGGCTGTAGCTTTGACACTAGACAACCTATGTGTACCACTGATTCCTTCTCAACAGTTCAGGCTCACTGACAAGTCATACCATGAAACTAAACATTTCACAGTGAGCTTGGTTGGCAGTGCTATATCATGTACTTCCTCAGTGCACCATGGCAGTATTATAACATGTGCTTCCTCAGTGCACCATGGAGTATTATATCATGTACTTCCTCAGTGCACCATGGGAGTATTATATCATGTACTTCCGCAGTGCACCATGGCAGTTTTATATCATGTACTTCCTCAGCGCACCATGGCAGTATTATATCATGCACTTCCTCAGTGCACCATAGCAGTATTATATCATGTACTTCCTCAGTGCACCATTGCAGTATTATCACATGTACTTCCTCAGTGCACCATGGCAGTATTATATCATGTACTTCCTCAGTGCACCATGGCAGTATTACATCATGTACTTCTTCAGCACACCATGGCAGTATTATATCATGTACTAACTCAGTACAAAATGGCAGTATTATATCATGTACTTCTTCAGCGCACCATGGCAGTATTATATCATGTACTTCCTCAGCATCCCATGGCAGTATTATATCATGTACTTCCTCAGTGCACCATGGGAGTATTATATCATGTACTTCCTCAGCACATTTTGGCAGTATTATATCATGTACTTCCTCAGCGCACCATAGCAGTATTGTATCATGTACTTCCTCAATGCACCATGGCAGTATTATATCATGTACTTCCTTAGTGCACCATGGCAGTATTATCGCATGTACTTCCTCAGTGCACCATGGCAGTATTATATCATGTACTTCCTCAGTGCACCATGGCAGTATTACATCATGTACTTCCTCAGCACACCATGGCAGTATTATATCATGTACTAACTCAGTACACAATGGCAGTATTATATCATGTACTTCTTCAGCACACCATGGCAGTATTATATCATGTACTTCCTCAGCATCCCATGGCAGTATTATATCATGTACTTCCTCAGTGCATGGGAATATTATATCATGTACTTCCTCAGCTCACCATGGCAGTATTATATCATGTACTTCCTCAGCGCACCATGGCAGTATTATATCATGTACTGCCTCAGTGCACAGTGGCAGTATTATATCATGTATTCCTCAATGCACCATGGCAGTATTATATCATGTACTTCCTCAGCACACCATGGCAGTATTATATCATGTACTTCCTCAACGCACCATGGCAGTATTATATCATGTGCTTCCTCAATACACCATGGCAGTATTATATCATGCACTTCCTCAGTGCACCATGGCAGTATTATATCATGTATTTCCTCAGCGCACCATGGCAGTATTATATCATGTACTTCCTCAGTGCACCATGGCAGTATCATATCATGTACTTCCTCAGTGCACCATGGCAGTATTATATCATATACTTCCTCAGTGCACCATGGCAGTATTATATCATGTACTTCCTCAGTGCACCATGGCAGTATTACATTATGTACTTCCTCAGTGCACCATGGCAGTATTACATCATGTACTTCCTCAGCGCACCAGGGCAGTATTACATCATGTACTTCCTCAGCGCACCATGGCAGTATTATATCATGTACTTCCTCAGCACACCATGGCAGTATTATATCATGTACATCCTCAGTGCACCAAATTGTTCTTCTCCGTAGTGTTTCAATTACTACATTTTTCTTATTGTCCACCCTTAGCTTCAGCAACAATATTTAAAAATCAGCTCCATTATCTTAGGTCTACCTGCTTTGGCGTCACCTCCTTAACCAAATCCTCTGTTGACTTTTGCCCAGAACTACCCCTACAGTTTGGGAATGGGAGATACACTATTCAGTGAATGGTTAACTCCATATACTAATTCCAACTTTCTGAAATCATAAGCTGTAAACTGTTTTTTATACATTCTGATGAAGTCTGCTTTGGGCAGATGAAAGCGCTCATGCAGTTGGAACTGTTAACATTTTTGTGATTAAAGAAAGTATTTTGTCTGTCTTCACGGAACTTTGGTTTTTGTGTTTTTTATACATACCAACTATACTGTGAGTTCACAGTTGCCGTATTCTTCTTTTTAAATTTTCAGGAGAAACTGATTGCCATGTAGCTATACAACCATGGAGTAAGTTTATATAAGTAATGTGATGTTGGGAGAATTTCTGAAGATCCTTTCCATTTTAAACAAAATGTCTTGGTGTAGACATCTCAAAACTGCTTCAGTGTGTGTGTGCATGTCTGTGTGTGAGATACCTTTTAATTGTACAGATTTCCATTTTTCATAAGAATTGTGGTTTTCTGGCAAATTAGTGCCAACTCATTAAAGACTGAAGTTAGAAAATAATGACAGACATTTGAGTTTCAGACTTTATGCCCTTCAGAAAATTTATGCTAATGCAAAACCTATAATTCTATCAACTTTCTACGTTTGTAAGAGCAATATTGAATAATTGTCCCTATTTTTGGACGTTTGTCCAATTTTTATTTATGTTTTTTCCAGATTTTTTGCTCTAAGAGGTTGAGAGGTATGGTGTGTGTGTGTGTGTGTGTGTGTGTGTGTGTGTGTGTGTGTGTGTGTGTGTGTGTGTGTGTGTGTGTGTGTGTGTGTCAACAATTTTGAGTTATCCATTTTGCTTTTGGAGGGTTCTGGTTTAAAGACCATTACTGGATCATTCCAAAACATCTTGCCATTCAGCCTTAGAATGTGGTATTTTATTTATTTATGCGTTTAGTGGGATATTATTTTATTTATTTATTTTTGTTTACAGGGTAGAGCACTGATCTCTGTGGATTTTTTCAGACTCAGTCTAGGACCAGTGTCTAGTTATGTGACCTTCTTAGAGTCACACAGTTAGACTTATGTTGCAACACAGTTACTCAACTATTTAGCTATTTCTGCAGATTAAATTGCAAATCCTTTAGTGTCCTTGGTTGAAAATACCTCCAGCTTTTCCGCACCTACTGTTGTATCTTAACTTGATATTTTCTCTTCCCTGCTTTCATTTTCTTTTCTTTTTAAATCATCGTCTTCTCTTGTATGTATTTTATGTTCACATTACATTTTATTCATTTATGTTATTATCTTAAAGGCTGCAAACTGTATCCACTAATAGCTCAAAACATATTATCATCTCTTTCTGCTGTAGCTCAGTTGTCTATTAACACAGTGGAACAAAATGACAACAACTTTTCTAATCAATATATTATTACTGTAATTTCTTTCTTTATTGTGCTGCTGGTCCAAGTCATGGCTAAAAATGGTCCAACTAGACCAGTGCTCTCACCTAGAGACCCATATTTGAGCTCTGTCTGCATCTGTAAGCACACTGTATGGTGCTGAACAAGCTATTCACTTTACCTGTATCCTAAACACTGGAAAAAGATATGGCACAAGTGTAAACTGGACAGGAATTCATTCAGAACAGTTTGAACAAGTAAGGATGGAAAACCGATATCTCATGATTTAAAATAAGCATTGCATGTCATCCAATTAAATAGCAAAACTGAGAACAGATAATAAAAAACATAGATAATCCTAGTAAACAGATAAGCTGTACTTAGCGCATAATCATTTTACAAACATTTCCCACAAAAAATATGATCTTTTTCACCTTATTTTCCTGAGATTTTTTCATAAGTAATTTATATAATATTTAATATATAGATAGGTATAGGTAAACAAACACAGATACACACACACTCTTTGCCAACTGCATGCATCATACACAGACATGTACGTGTGTGTATATATTATGTATATATGCTTGAGAACCTTTGTCATACAGCTAGTATGCTGAATGTGTAAAGTACAGCCCCATATGGAACAGCAGAGATGAACTAATGCAGTAATTATCATTCCCCTCATTAACTAGTGCAGATTGTGTGTGTGTGTGTGTGTGTGTGTGTGTGTGTGTGTGTGTGTGTGTGTGTGTGTGTGTGTGTGTGTGTGTGATGCAGAGAACAAGGAGCGAGACTGATGCTGGGTGGCAAAAAGTTGCCCTGGTAAATGTTTGCATCTATGACTTCTTGAATTCTGCAGTACAGTGCTTACCTCTTGCCATCTGGCAATGGATTTTAATAAGTTTAAGTGATACACAGATGGGACTTGAAGGATTGTTATGTCTTAGTGTGCTTTTATTTCTCTACTTTGTTTAACCAGCTGTCAAACTGTCAAATTCTGTATTTACACATCACAACTATAGGCAGATAACATTGATTAAGCAGCTCTTTTTGGGGATGAGATATGTGTGGGTGTCTTTGCCCGTATATGTGTGTGTACGTCTTTAAACAGTATAAGGATAGAATAAATATCTGTGCCTGCTATTCATTCTAGAAGCAGACTGAAATATTTAATAACTGTCTTTAGAACTGCAGATTGAACATGATGTACTTTTCTACATGCGACTAATGTTACTACTATAGCAGTAATACACTGAAGATTAAGGGATGTCAAACAATTTGGCAAGGTCACGCATTAACTAGCATGCGTAGGACTGAAACCTATGACTCAGCTCTTTTGTATGCCATAGTAATGGCATTTTACTGCATACAGCAGCTCAAGCCTTAGTATTTTGGGAAACGTGGATTCTTTTTATAGATTATAACTTAATGATTCACACAAAATAAAGTTTATGCCATCTGTCAGATTATATAATGCACAGATGTATGTATGTGCATGTGTGTGGGTGGGTTTATGGTAAATGGTTGAAATACACAAACATTGGATGACCACTGTCATATCGACAAAACATTTAAAAAAAAAACAAAGATAAAAAAGCAAATAAGAGTGAAAAAGGAAAACACTTTCTTTTTCTCATCTTATAATAAAAAGCCTATACCACATTCAGATTAATTTTATCTGATCAATGGCAATATTATGGAAATTTTTTTCTAAAGCAAGATGTAGTGATAGGGTTAGTGGCAGGTATGGGTTTAGGGTTAATACATATGCATCACATGGGTATAAATGAGTGTCCAGCATACACTATAATTACCTTATACGTGTGCATTGAGTGGGCATGAGGGGGCATGAGTGAGTGCCTGGCATTCATAGATGTGTACTAGGCTAATGGCCCTGGAGCCTTTACAAGCCTAGCCCATAGAAGTGCCTTGGCATTGTGATGCCCAATGATAGTTCCCAGTGCCTCTATCAAGTAGAGCCACTGGAGTGATCCCAAGGGTGAACTTTCTACTTCCCATCCACTCATCAAGATTTCTCTTGAAGAGGGCCAGTGAGGTGCTCTGCTTGACGTGTATGGGAAGTCTATTCCAGAGCATGGGCAGTCTCTGTGTTATGAACCTGTCCCTCCAGCATGTTCTGTTGATTGTGGTAAAGAGGTTGAGGTCTCTGGAGCATGTGGTGCAGAGGGATTGGGATTTCTTTAGATGTAGTATTTCTAACAAAGCTGGGTCAGACATGGCTTTGTAAGTCAAGCAGAGATCTCTTCTGTGCTTATCATGTGCAGTGACCAGGTGACAAACACTAACACTTCCTATCAGTCACCTTGCACTGACCATCAATTTATAATTAGTGTTATTTTGTGTGCCATGAGGCTGATGTGTCTATGGGCTACATTTAAACATGGATGTCTGCAACCGGTAACTCCAGACACTGGAACAAGATCACCTGCGTTATGAAAGGCCCTCCATGCTGTTACATGGTTCTCTATAATCTGAAAAATATGAATATTTATTACATGTGTTCAACTATTCCACTGAGGAAGTCTTAATGACCCTGGATGCTGAGGGCTGGGGTAATCTCAAGGTGTCACTGGATGGCCTTTGCAATATGCCTATGGCCAGGATGCTCGGTGCAGTGCACACCTTTGTCTCCAGAGTGACATATGACCTGAGCTCATTATGAGGTGCTATAATTGTCTTACATTTATCACATAACAGGATCAGAGTGTCTACCAGTTAGCTCATAGGATTAAGATGATCAACTGTTATGTCATGATCATCATCATCACCACCATCATCATCAGCCTCCTTTTCCTATTTTCTGCATGAGGTTGAGGTGTCATGTCAACTGTCACCATTACTCTCTGCTCAGTGCCACTGCTTCATAAGTACTCATGCCTGCCTGTCACAGGACTTCTCACATACAGTCCATCCATCTCTTTGCTGGACACCTTCATGTTCTCTTTTGCTTTCTTCCTGTGTGTCCCAAATCTTCTTCACTGGATTGTCTTCTGCTTTTCTGCACATGTGCCTGAACCACTGTAATCTGTTCTCTTTGACCTTTACTAAAACTGAAGCTACTTTGGCTTCTGTTCTTATGTCCTTATTTCTTTGTCTGTCACACAGTGTGCAACCCCTCACAAGTACTTCATCTCCATCACCTCTAGCTTCCTCAACTGCCCTGCCTTTACTGCCCAGGCTTCTGCACCATACAGTAGTACTGGCCTTACCACTGTTTTGTACAACTTACTTTTCAATGTCTTCGGTATTCTTTTGTCAGACATTACACTTGACACACTGTTCCAGTTGCCTGCACCCTTCTGATTCTAGCTTTGACCTCATCGTTCAGACTTCCCTTCTCCTGAACCACCACTCCCAGATACTTGAAGCTGTTATCCTGTTCCACTGTTACCATCTTATTTCTCAGCTTCTTCTAATTTCCCCCATTTGCTGCCATTACAACTGTTTTAACCATACTCGGTTTTATCTCATGTGCTCTCAGTTTTCCAGTACTTCCCTCTATCCTTTGCTGAAGATCTTGCTGATAGTTTACCTGTAATGCTACATTATCTGCATACAGCAACTTTGTTGATCTGTTCTCTCTGACCTGTTTGCTAATGTAGTGCAGCACCAGTATGAACAGCAGTGGGCTCAGCTGAACCCCTGATGCACACCTACTCCCACTGGGAACCCGTCTGTAGGACTGTACACTGTACTTGAGTCTTTGGGTTTTTGTACAAGTATGACCAGTTATTTGCCTGCTGCGTAACTTTTATCAAGTCACTTAATTTGCCAGTGATCCTGGACTGAGTATGAAAATTGTCTGGGTTGATCACTGATTTGTTCAATTAATAAAGACAATTAAAACAATTTCAGGCTTGTAGGCAATATTTCAGTTTAGGATGCAACATCTTGTAGGGAAAATCTATTACACACAGTCTGGTGATGTTTCTCTGCTCTTAAAGGAACAATGTCAGTGCAACATGTGTAACAGATACACTTGAACCATTGCAAAAATGCAAAAATCTAAAATCTTTGGGAGAGATGAGCAAGTAGTGCTTCAACTGCAGCTGTAGGTTCATAGGTAGGTACTAGGCTATCTGCCTGAGGGCATTTATAAGCCTAGCCAGAGTGTGTCAGCTTTTGCCACCCCAGTGATTAATTAACTGATCCTCTGTCAAGCAGAGCCAATGAAGTGACCCCAGGGCTGTATTTTCTGTTACCCATCCACACATCATGGTTTCTCTTGAAGAGTGTTAGTGAGGGGCTCTGCCTGATGTAAGTTGGAATTTTGTTCCAAAGCATGGGGAGTCTCTGTGACAGGAATCTATCCCTCCAGCAAGTTCTATTTATTGTTGTGGCAAGGTTTAGCTCACTAGAGCATGTGGCTCACAGTGACTTGGATTTCTTTAGATGGAGCATGTCCATCAATTCTGAGTTGGACATGGCTTTGTAAGTCAGGCAGAGATCACCTCTGAGTAAGCGATATATCACTGAATACAGCCTGAGTATTTTCAGTCGGGCTGCATAGGACATATGTTTGAGGCCAGTAATCCTCTTGGTTGGTACTTTTGTGATATTTCCAGCTGTTGGAAGTGTCTTGTGAGGTACATCCCAAATGTGGCACTGTACTCTATGATGGGTCTAATGAGTGACGAGTAGAGGGGCACTATAACCTCTTTATTTCTAGATGCGAGCCCTTCAGTAATTAGATGAGCCACATAGAAGGATTTCCTAATTACTTTGGCAATATGATTGTCAAAGGAGAGATTACTATCTACCTGGGTCCCCAGATCTCTTATTACCTCTTCTGTATTAAGGGAGCTGCCACCTATGTGGTAATTTTTGGGTGTTTTGTTTTTCCCAAATGGGATAACTATGCATTTTTTGGCATTTAGCTTGAGGCCATGACTTTGACACCAGGTGTCCGTCTCAGTAAGGCCCTTTTGGAGGATGTCCGTGTCAGCCGGAGAGTCAGTTATAGCTCCCAGTTTGAAGTCCTCAGCGAACTTGGTTAGCCACAGTCCTCCTGTGTTTGCCTGTACTTCTGAGAAGTATATGCAGAACAATAGGGTAGCCAGAACCGAGCCTTGTGGGACACCACTTGTGACTGGTTTAGAGTCAGACCTGGAGCCCACTATTCTTACCATGTGAGTTCTGTCTGTAAGCCAGTTGGCAACCCATCATGTGACATAGGGGTTTATGTTCAGGCTGGTGAGTTTTTCTGTAATACCTGAGTGGGGAATGGTGTTGAAAGCCTTGGCGAGGTCAAGGTAGGAACCACCTTTCCCTCGTCTATGGCCTTGGTGAGTGTCTCAAAGTAGTCAACCAGGTTTAGTAGGCATGATCTGCCCTTAACAAAGCCAAACTGGGTCGGGTCAAGTGTTTGGAGGTTCCCAATTTGTTTGTTAATGAGTTCCATGATGATGTGCTCCATAGCCTTGCAGACCAGGCTAGTCAGGCTTATGGGGCGATAGTTACCAGGGTCAGTTGTGGCCCCACCTTTGTGAAGAGGAATAACCGTTGCTGTGTGCCATTCTATGGGCATGTAGCCTGCGGAGAGGCTGAGGTTGAACAGTGTGTTTAGGTGGGGGGTCAGTTCATTTTGTAGTTTGTGGTCCCATTGACGCTGTGTTTTTGGCTTTTGAAAGGGCTGTTTTCACCTGTGTGTCTGTGATTTTTGGGACACTACACTTTTCTGGTATTGTTGTGGGCCTTTTTGGAGGTGAGACGGGGGTGAAGTTTGCACTGAATCTATCTGCCAGGATGTTGGCAGTATCAGTAGGTTCAGTATATTTTGTGCTATTTTGCACTAGTTCAGTGCATATCTACGAGTTGCCACTTAGATCCTTAACATAGCTAAAGAAGGTTTTGTGGTTATCTTTTGAATCCTTGGCTATTTTTCTTTCGAAGTTAGCCTTGGATGATTTCATGAGGGACCTTAGTTTCTTACTGATACTGATCGGGGATGTCTTTCCTTCTTGGGATTTGCTTTTTTTCTGAACTAGTTTCCTCCTTTTGTTGTATAAGCTGTTTATGGCAGGGGTACACCAAACTGGTTTCCTTCTCTTAGAGGAGTGAGTCTTGGTTTTGCTAGGGTGTAGGTGCTCAATGAGTGCATTTGTAAAGGTTTCTGCATCTTGGGCAGCATTATCCTTTAGCGTGGGGGCTGTGAAACTTACCACCTCTGTCTTAAGTAAGGTGAAGTTTGCTTTAGAAAAGTTTTTTACTGTGGTTTCCTTAGTTGGGGTGTGGACATCCAGAGTGATTAGTTTATGGTCTGCTCTAACCAGTGGTGGGTTGACCTCTGGTGTGGAACACCTGTCGCCCATGTTGGTGATGACCAGGTCCAATATGTTTTCACCTCTGGTAGCGGAGTTTACCAGCTAATCCAGGGCATTTGAGTTGATGAATTCCAGGAAGCACTGGGCCTGGGAATTTGTACTGCAGTAGTTTTCCCAGTTAATGGTAGGGTAATTGAAATCACCCAATATCAGGGTGTTCGGTAGGACCTTCACATTTTCCAGTGTCTCCAGAAAGGTGAAGTGGTTGTCCTGGGTCATGGAGGGTGATCTGTAGCAGGCCACAATTTGCATTGCAGATTTGCCCGATGTTAGTTGCACATGGATGATCTCAGTATAACTATTATCATATGTTACAGCATTTTGTCAGAAAGGTAGAATAGTTTTAGATATTTAAGGATGGAAAGATTACTTGTACTGTTTTCAGGCCAGAGTTTGCAGCAACCAGAAGTAATGGTTTCCTCTTGCCATTGTTAAGTATTTGTAAGTTAGTACAGCTTGTTTCTCAGTTAGAGCCCGTATACTTTAATTCTATTAATGTGCTTTTTTAGCTAGTGGTGTACAGCCTGCCTTCTTATAAGTCCATACCGGGCAATACATAGTATTTAAAATTGACTCTAAAGATAACTGTGGTCTTGAAGAATCAAAAGTACAAAAAATTGCCAGCGAAAGATAATTTGTACCTCCTGATGTAGGAGCTATGCCTCTATATATCCTCTCTCCCAAGGTTGCACAAAAAAGCAAATATGTAAAACAAGTTCAAAAAACTCCCCTCCTTTTCCAGAACCCTCCAGTACAAAATCCAGTTCTGAAACATGTAGTAGCATGCAGTGCAAGTGAGCTGATGTTTTGTGATTTTGGGTAAGCAGCGTGATCGACTGTAGACACTTAGACACCCTAATGGTTATGGACATCAGCTGGGTACAGCAAGCCTGTGTTTCCAAATGTTAGCCAAACAGCCACTCTGATCTGTAGTAGTGAGATAAAAAGCAGTCATTTGTCAGTTAGTACAGATGATTAATTCTATGAGCTGCTCACAAGCTCCTTCTTGTAGTTCATAGGTTCATAGGTAGGTACTAGGCTATCAGCCCAAGGGCTTAAGTAAGTCTAGCCAACAAGATTCCCTGGCTTACGCCACCCAAGAAAGTTAATTTCCTGTGCCCCTGTCGAGCAGAGCCACAGAAGTGATCCCCAGGGTGTATTTCCTATTTCCCATCCACTCATCAAGATTTTTCTTGAAGAGTGCTAATGAGAAGCTCTGTTTGACATAGATAGGTAGTCTGTTCCTAGAGTATAGGAAGTCTCTGGGACACGAATCTATCCCTCCAGCATGTCCTGTTTATTGTGGTGACAAGGTTTAGGTCCCTAGAGTGTGTAGCTCGGAGGGATTGGGATTTCTTTAGGTGTAGCATGTCCAACAGATCTGGGCTTAACAAAGCTTTATATGTTAGGCAGAGATCACCTCGGAGAAGGCGATATGCTACAGAGTAAAGCTGGAGTTTTTTGAGACTGTCAGCGTAGGGCATCTGTTTGAGGCCGGTAATCCTCCTTGTGAGGTACTTCTGTGGCCTTTCCATGTCCTGCATGTCTTGTGAAGTACATCCCAAAAGGGGCGTTGTACTCTAGAATGGGTTTGATTTCCTCAGCCTCCATTTGCCTGCATGGTGACTCTGATCAGTGTGACTTAACCAAACAATGCCCAGGGGACAGTTGAAAAATTGGGCTAGACTGTTTAATAGCCTCCTAGGCTGCATGCCAAAGTAACAAACTATGAACATACCTATGAATCTGAATCTGTCAAGAATTTCTTGGTCAGCTACAGTTTGCAGGATATAGCTGGACCTTGCATAATACTGTGGTTGCGTTTACAGCTTTTTTTTTTTTTTTTTCGGATTTTTTGCGTCTGCTGTTCTCCAGCCTGAGCTGCACTTGCAACATCACAACTATATTATCTGCAACAAGCACATTCAAGTATTTTGTACTGAACCTTAGCTCACCATATTTATTCATAAAACACAGAATGCCAAATGCTCCAGTAATGCTTGTTGCATGTCATTTAGGATTAGTGCTATCTGTTCCTAATTTTATGACTTACAAGATGATTGCAGCTCTACATATAGTAACATTGCTACATGTCATTTGAAATGTCTTGGGATATTTTATGAGTTGAAAGCAAATTTCTCACTATACCACTAGGAACAAAATCTTTCACAGACTACATTTTTAAAGCGCAGCCCATGATATCAACTGCAATATTCTGAAAAGCTTTTTTATATACCTGGGTCCAAATAGTTAATTTGCAGCAGTGTTATCACAAAGCTTAGTAAAACTCCTATCTGTTGGTTGTATTGATGGAAGAAGCCCCACTGTGATCCAGTGTGTGTGTGGGGGGGTGGGGGTGGGGTGGGGGGGTGCATACCCTTTGTATTTGCAGCCTGTCTGTGATCCTTTGTGTGTGTGTGTGTGTGTGTGTGTGTGTGTGTGTGTGTGTGTGTGTGTGTGTGTGTGTGTGTGTGTGTGTGTGTGTGTACGTGTGTGTGTGTGTGTATCCTTTATATTCTCAGCCCACTGTGGTCCTGTATATATGTGTGTGTGTGTGTGTGTGTGTGTGTGTGTGTGTGCATCTTTTGTAGTTTCATTGTTTTCTTTCACAGTTGTCCTTTTGTCAAGGTATGACAATTGTCTCCATTGTATTCCACTCTTTTATCACACTGCTCAGCCAGCTTTCCTGAATATCTTTACAGAATTTGCAGTCTCCTCCTCAATTAACAGACTGTCTTAAGGGTTAGCATCCCTTTAAGCTAAAAAAATGCTTCCTCACATAGCTGTCATTAAGTTCCTTTCTGCGTGGACTTGATCCGATATGCAAGTGTACTCAGTCACTTCCCTTATTAATTCCTATAAGCTGTAGCTCCCTTGTCACTTATTGTTTCTGGTAAATGCATACTTAATATCTGGATGTTTTTTTATATTGTGCATTTAACCGCTGTCTTCATAAAATGCTACTGCATTAACAAGGTCATATTTATTAACACAAAAGACAAATCCACGGAGTGCTTAACATTTCTTTTAGCAGAAAGGCTTGCTTCAAAAAGCAAGGGTGAACCTGAATGAACAGACAATACAAATTAAAAATGTAGGAATGTATCATTGTTAACATGAACATCATAGCAGATGTAAAAGAACATCATTGTTGCAATGGTGGCTGATTCAATTCACCATCCCAATGCTTTGCTACAGTCATTGCTGTATTTACCATGCTTTCCACTCTGCTCCATTAGTTTTATCACATCATTTTGTGTTCTCCTCTTTATGGTCATCACAGATTAGCTCACATCTTAGGACTGCCTGACCTTTTAACTTGTTATAATACACCAGATATCTTTTTTTTGCTTAATTCACTGACCAACATCCACCGGTTTTGCTGTGATTTAAATTATAATTAGTATTTTCTTCTCTCTAAAGTGGACTCCTTTCAACAGAGAATGGACACTGTATTCACAATGTGGTACTTGATAACAAGTTGCTCATTTATTTTACAAATTTTTACATAAATGAAATGTTTGGTGACATCACAGCTTAGGAGTCACTTGTTTTCTCACAAGTGAAATGTGTGATGACATCTCAGCTCATAAGTCAGGGTCTGCTTCATGGCTAATTTTGAGGACTGCTGTCTTCTAGCTTCCAGGTACTGCTTTCTCCCTACTGTACAAAACTGAGCAGATGACACTGAGTCAACGTCGACCCTGCAGCCTTCTTGCAACCTGAATATTTTTCTGAACCTAGTTTTCTGATATCACAGTAACAGATAAGCATCTGCACCAGTTTATTGTTGCAGTGTTTTCAAATATATGGCTACAATTTGTAGGGCCTCATAACATCCTGTCTGTGGTCTATAAAAATTGGAATCTGTCTTGTCTCTTTTATATACAAGCTTTGCCATATCTCAGGATTTATTTATCCATCTATTTTATTTACATGGACCAGTAGATAGGAAATCAAAAATTAAACAGGTCTAGCACCTATGTCCATAATGGGCAGAAGCATCCTGTAAATGCTTGACCACCCAAGCCTGAGCTTACGTATACCCCTTAGAATAATCTTAAGGTCCTTGAAACATGACAGAGACATTTGAGATGCATGGGCAGGCTTTAAATGGCCTCTGTGGTCATTAGCCTACTATACACTTATGAACTGTCTGCCCACTTTGCTTGTAACAATGCCCTGGGCTTCCTTGTTCTGACACTGAATAGCAAAGCCTTTGCTGAAGGAAGGCAAGGATGAGTCCTGGACCCAGCCCTGTTTGATCTGCTCTTCTCTGACTTCACACATGGCATGAAAATTTGGATTAATCTCTAAGGATATCAACAAGTTTTGGAGGTGGTAGCAAGTGTGGAAGCCTGAAGAGGTACCTAATGAGATTGGAGGAATTGTCTAAAAGGTGGCAGTGTCACTTCTACCCCTTATAAATAATTGAAGCTGCACCTGGGAATAACGAGAGTGGGACAGAATCCACAACTGCAGTAGTCAGACTGAAATACCCAGGGCAGAAAAATTATTATATAAAAAAAAAGTGTAGCCATTAGGCTCTGTGAGAAAGAGTGCCAGCAAAGACAAGTGAAATGCTACATTGTACATCTTGTGGAATGGATTCCAGTGGTATGATGTAGATAATCCCCCTTCCTCAGGCACCTAAGGGGGGGCCCACATTTGTCATTGCAAACCCCAGTCCAGAATCACCCTGTGCAGTTCCCTGAGCTTGATGATAAGGGGGAAAAGTCTTCACTTAAAAGGCAATAAGGGGTGGGGCTCTTCTTTCTGAGACTGTAGCAAGCTGCTTGGTGTATATGTAGCAAGCGTCTTGTTAGGGTCAGAAAGACGTTGTGAACGGGACAAAAATGGCACCAATGTTTTGTCCAGTTCACAACAGTTTTCTAGTTAATCTGCTCTTGGTTTCTGGTGTATCTTGTTACAGTCAACATGCCAGACACACTGAGTGCCTTTAGCTGAAACTATACCCCTGCACCACCAGTGCCTGCTGAAAGTGACCACTTGCTGATAGCTTCAAGAGCAAATAAGAAAAAGATCTTCACCTTGAAAACTAAGGAAAATAATGATTCTGCTCTCAGAATACAGCAAGTTGTGTCATACAAATGTAACAGGCACCTTGACAATGTTGCGCTACCACACACAGCCCCTTTTTCTACTGAACATCAGTCAACAATACCAGGCTTTGAGGTAAATTTTAAAAAATTTGCCAGTTCTGGACACTTGTTCTCTCATTATCACACTACTGTCCCCCTTACTACCAGTAGCCATAGGTGTCCCACAACGGTCCATCCTCGGTCCCTTGCTATTTTCACTATTTACTAACCAAATAGCCTCATCCTCACTCTCTGCCACTATAGTGCAGTACGCAGACGACACCACTGTTATATGTGCCACACCCACCTTGAATGAACTAAAAACCATCACCCAAAATAACTTTACCCTAGCCGAAGAATGGTTCACCAACATCAAGTTTATACTCAATCCCAAAAAAACAAACTCATTCTCTTCAGCCCTGGTAGATCTCCTCCAGTAGACAATAACTTTGCCATAAAATCCAGAGATTATACTCTAATCACCCCAACATCACACACTAAGCTTTTAGGCATAGAAATTGACAATAATCTGAAATTCGACAGCCATATCACCCAAACAATCAAAAAGATCAACAAAATGATCAGACTCCTTTATAGGAACCGTCAATTCATGACCAAGCACACCAAAGCCACCATTGCTAGAACCCATCTGTTATCCATCCTCCTATATGCCTCCCCTATCTTAACTAACCTTCGCCACACAGAACTAACCAAGATGGAATCTTGCTGCAACAAGATTGCCAAGTTTGCTACTGAAGCCACTCATAGGTCCCATCAATGTTTAGCCCTCAAACAACTGAACTGGCTTGAGTTTCCACGACTCCTCCTACTCAACCAGCTAACAATTGCACATAAGCTCTACTACCATCTTAATAAAACTCCTGCCCTACAACAATTAATTCACCCCTACACCTCCTCCAGTAACTTAAGATCTACACACCTGAACCACATAAACATCATTAAACACAAAAATGAGGCTGGAAAATCTCTCTTTGCCTGCTCCATTGCCAGAACCTTGAATGCTCTCCCAGATTACCTAACCTCTACAACCCCTACTTTCCAGTTCAAAAAACTTCTCAAAACCCATTACATAAAAAACTGGCTCTGCACATGTCACCCCCCCTCCCCCAGGCTAGGCCATATCAAGTCACTGTTGCTGAGATTCTACTAACTATAAAATAATGGCTCTCCACCTCCCACTCTCCCTACTTGTTTTCCCATAGATAAAGCCCCTAGATTTCTAAAAAAAATACAGAGATGGAAACAGTTATATGAGTAATTACTCATTCTTAGTTATGTTATAAGATGTTATTTCCAAAGTATGCTCAACTGAAAAAGAACTCCTGTATTATTTTATCTTGTTAATGCTATCTATTATATTGCATGCTAAGTATGCTCAACGATATTGAGCCCCTGTATGA
Source organism: Protopterus annectens (assembly GCF_019279795.1). Classification (NCBI taxonomy): domain Eukaryota; kingdom Metazoa; phylum Chordata; order Ceratodontiformes; family Protopteridae; genus Protopterus; species Protopterus annectens. The sequence continues at coordinate 855,920,445 of NC_056741.1, read as the reverse complement.
TTTATTCATTGTATGTTACTGTTATTGGAGCTTTTCTCCCCAGGTCTCCTCTGAAAATGGACCTTTGTCCAGTCGGACCTTCCCAGTAAACAAATGTAAAATAAAATAAAATAAATAATAAAATAAATAAATTATTTATTTTTGCTTTTCTTCAGAATTATTCAAAGAAATTGAGAGGTATGCCGCAAATGCAATTGGGGCTTTCATAAATGGATATCAGTACCATGCCTCTTAACTGTCCAGGATTTCTCAGAATGTCCATATTTTGCCATATTTTGGTCTGTTTCTCATAAATCTGTGGTTGTCTGGCACATCATTGAAGATTGTAGGGGCGGGGCTGGGTAATGAAAGGGCTGTAGCTTAGTGGCTCATCAGACATCTCGCCCTGTAATTTCTAAGGCCGGCCCTGAACATAACCCTCATTAAACTACCAAAGCAAAATGACAAAATGCATTATTAATATAAAGTATTAGACATTATCAAGTTACAGTAGAAAACCCAGCCATGAAACAGCCTTTTCAAGAAAACCTACAGAAACTGTATAAAAAGTCTTATTCAACAGGTAACTTAGGCAAATAATATAATTACCACATCCCATTAAAATAAATGGAAAGTAGTGATTCAAACTGGAAAAATGCTAAATTAATTATACATATGGCTCAGGTTTGTGTGATTCATTAAATATCTTCTATTTTTAGATTGTAGTTCCTGTTTAGTCATTTTAGTCGAGGCAGACTGTATGTGACCTCAAGGACCTCGCCACGCTTGCACTCTCTGCCTCTGATACAGGAGGTTTAAGGTATCACTCAGCATTGCTAGATTTTTCTTTTTGTGTTTTTTAACCGATTGTTTTTTCTGTGTCACCTTTTAATCATTGTTTTAGTTTGGTAGTTGGGATATTTTGTAGACACCCTAATATTTATGGATATCAGTTGGGTACGACAACCCTGTGTTTCCAAAAATCAAACCTTCCTCGTATGCTGTGCTGATGATGCCATAATAAGGCAGAAACATGCATGTCCACAGCTGGAGGGGTTTGGCTTTATTGCCCTGAAATTGTCCATAAATAGACTTAAAAGTAAAAGATAAAGTCTTGGACATTCAGAATTGCCATTTAGCTGAAACACCCAATATCCTTAAAGGGTAATTTGCATATATCCCATGTTGCCTCTGATACAGGAGGTTTAAGGTATCACACAGTGTAATGTCTAGCTTTGCTAGATTTTTCTTTTCATGGGATAAATAAGGTAATACAAAGATACCCAATTTATCTAAGTGTGCCACAGTTTTTATATCTATTCTGTCAACGATTTTAGTGCAATCAGTACAGCAGTATTATTCTGGAAGTCCCTTACTTTCTACAGTCTCCATCAGATTTTGGCAATTTGGTCTCTGGTGCTACTACCCCTACTAGAACCATCTTGCACATCTGGCATTATTGGTCCATATATTGCTGGTGGGATCCTGAACTTTACCTTGCTGGAGTGTGATAAAAGTGCGTATGTCTGATAACTTGAACACTCTTTAGCATAGCCCTTTTTAGGGGATCACAATATAAACTGACTTTTTCCAATTAATGACCACCATGTTGCAAGAAAGCTGTCAGGCTAATCTCACATCATTCTGATATCAAATTGTCAATTGACGTCTGATGCTCTGTTGTATCGGATCCCTAACATTTTTATTTTATCTATTTGTTGACCAGGTAAGCCCTATAGACACAATGTCCATTTTCAGGAGCAACATGGGAACACTGTCTGGTTAAGTGACTTGATCAGAGTCACACAGTAGGCAAATGAAGGTAGAAGGAATCAAACCCTGTACCCTAGACATAGGAAGCAGCTCATGAACAGCTGAGACTTACTTTGTTCTTTATACTAACTACCAGACAGTTAGTAGACAGTCAGACAGATGCCTTAAATCTGTACTACCATATTTAGATTTAGCTGCTGTCACCTGTAAGCTATGCATATTAATGTGTTGCCTTTGTGTATCTCATGTTTTTAACCAGCTCCATTCTTCCCTCAGTCTACTGCTGTAGCTAAAGGCTGAAAACCAGGATGTTCGTATTGACTTTAGCCTATTAGATTAGTAGAATCTGATGACTAGGAAAAAAAATGACTGTGAGCCAAGAAAATATGGGTTCAAACCCCAAATGTGAGGTGAGGAATTATCCTTTGCATATTAGTAAAGCCACAGAATTATGAGGAAGTGCTGATTTCAATCTCTTTATCCAAAAAAGACTGATTTAATTGTTGAAGTGAAGGACTGAAGTAGGTGATCCTGACTGTCAGAAACTATAGTTTATGCTGATTTTTTAAATGAATGCATGAAAACTAGGAGAATCTAGTTTGAATCACAGCAATACTGCAGAAGTTGAAGATCTCAGCTGCAAGACATAGGTTGCATAGTGATATGCCCTTGAACTGTGTAATTTTAAATTAAGAAATCCAGGTGTGAATCCCTGCTGTGAGTGAGATGATGGTCATCAGAGTGAATGGATGAATGGAGGAAAGGGAGCTGGTTTCTGAAGTTCTGATCACAATTCTCAGACAGGATGTTATCACCTAGTTACAACAAATGTTAAGAGGGCAAAACTGGTCGGTACTAATTGTGGCTCCAAGACAATTTTTTGTTGAAAATCAGCTAATATAAAGCATACTTTTTCAGCCTTGGCTTCTTCACATGCAATTTTGTGGTTATGGGATAAACACACAGAATTTTACTCATTTATTTTTTTCTAGGCTTTTTATTTATTAAAGCAAGCACTGCAAAACTGAATGTCTATATTTAGATCCTAACTTGACCTACTTTTTTCTTTCCAGCTGTAAAATGCGAAGTGTAAAATCTTAACTTATTAACACTATCTCAGGGCATAAGAAACATGATTAAATGTTGATGTGATTCAAATGTGACTGAATGTGAATTTTATGCTAACTGTAAATCATGTTAATTCCTCTCTCAGGGAAACAATTCGTTAGTTTGTGATTCTACCCACTTTGCAGAAATATATTTCTTTTGAGAATGAAAGAATGCCAAAGCTATTTTTTTACATATAAAATAACTTAATGTCTGGCCCAAGAGTTTATGAAGTCATAGATTTTAACATACCATGATGTGAGCACAGTATTATTCAAGAGTGTACCTCTCTAAGAGTTGAACCCGTATTTAATAGTGTCCTTGCACTCTTCAGCCAACAATCTTGGGCTGCAGATTAAGACCTATATCAGTGCTAATTTCAGTAACTCATCCACTAAAGCAACATATAGGGGTGGGTGGGAGAGTGACTTAAAATATCTGAGGTAGAAGCACATTTGAGATAATAACCCTTAAATGAAAAAGTAATTCCAGCTCCTCTTTTGCCTGATGGTCACTCCATTTTAAAGAATACCTGTGGAAAGGCATTTGGAATTGGCACAAAACCAACATGCCTGTCATCTTCTAGTTGTAACAGAATTCTCCCTGCAATGTGCATCTATTAGCTTGGTATTGAGTGTGTTTCTCCTGATGTTATATTTTTATTCCATCTTCCTGCTAGCACTAGCTGTGAAGTCTGTAAAGAAAACCACATACTACATGGAATATAAAAGTTATAGTCTGCGAATAGAGAAAAAGGCAGTATGTTTCTAGAATAGTGAAGAAGGAATATCCCTGCCCCTCCCCCTACCTTCCCCCGCAATTGCTACATTCAATAGAAAGAGTAGCAGGTGAGCCAGGGAGCTCATTTCTGTACACTGCCTCCTCGTGTTGC